>NW_015647033.1:1066061-1090716 GCF_001515625.1 Sinocyclocheilus rhinocerous
ATCAGCTGTGACATAACGGGGCGCTGTTGTGTCCGCCATTTTGCGATCAGGCTCTGGTACAGCCGCCACTTCAGTCACAGACACTGTGTCGCGTTCTTCCTCCGCGACACCCACAGTAAACAAAGATCCAACAGTCAACAATGCATAATCCATTAACTGAGCGAGTGATGAACGTGGACCCTCGCGTCTAAGCTTAGCCCTAAGAGGTTGATTTATGCCATCGCAGAAAAACTCTATCAATAAACAGTCTGGTAAATCAGAATAGTGAGCGATGGCTAAAAACTCTAGAATATGGTTCTCCAATGATCGTGTACCTTGTTTAAGGGCTAATAAAATTCTTGCCGTGTCCATACCTGGCCAATGTCCACTTGAACAGCTGCTGGATCCTTGTGTGGCCGAGTATTCTGTTACGGGGCTGACAAGACGTGAGACGTGCGGATCCATGTGCAAGCTTTATTAACATGAGAGGAGGTCAGAAACACAGGCAGGGTCGAACGGTGGCAAACAGGTATATGGCGGGCAAAACACAAGAATAGTCCTAGGGCTAGCGTAGGTCAACGATCGGCAGACAGAATCACAGGGGCGAGACTAGAGGGATAAATCCAGGAAAACAGGCAAAGATCAGAAACCGAGAAAACAGACAAGGCAAGGCAAAACAAGGAAACACGGGCAGGATAACAGAAACTAGGAATAATAACCGGCTAAGCAATACTCGGCCGAGAATGGTTGTTTGAGTGAGTGTTATATAGTGAGTGAGTGATATGAAACAGCTGTGTAGTGCGAGAGTCAATGAAAATGGAAAGGGTGACCTCTGATGGCTAGCAGACGGAAGTTCATGGACCGGATTCGTGACAATAGATAAATAAAAATGTGATTCAACATGATATAACCTCTTTAAAACGCCTCATATATTAGGTAACACGGATAAAATCTGTACTGAGAATGTATGTTCAGAGCTGTCTCTAAGCACTAGAAGTTTCCCTGAAGACTAAAGCTGTCAAGAATCCAGAAAAACGCATGTCTGTGTCACCAGGAATGTCAAACTGCACAACAGAGACATGCTGTAAACTAACAAAAAATGCACTAAACATTTTTTATCCTGTATCAAAGACAAGCATGACATTGAATGGGTATCAGACCATAGTAGTGGAGATTTTGATCTCAAATCATTTGATTCTGTCCACCGAGTCACTCAGTAACAAATATATTAGCTATATATAATATAATATAATATAATATAATATAATATAATATAATATAATAGCTTTTAATAGCTTTCTGCAGGTGTTATAAACCTACTTGACTTCAAAAGTATGTGCACAAGAATGATTTGCTGACCTAAAAGATTCATTCTAAAGCACAGATTAGTTTCCGACCAAAACACATCTATATCAGAAACAATTTATACTTGTCCTTGTTGCCCTTTATGTGACTGGGGTTTCTGACAGCGCAATGAGAGAGTTTGTTACAAGCAGATACTAACAGAGCTCAATAGTGCACTGACCTGTGGGGTGATGCTTCTGACAAAGAGCCAGCAACATAAGAGACTGTGTGTGTGCACGCATGAGGAGAGAGGAACTTCACTAGTGTCCTTGGCACATTAATGAGGTAGAAAGACAGAGGGTGAGAGGCGAGGTCACATCAGGGTCAACTCTGGATCAGCAGCCCCATTAAGTGGTCCAGACACACAACTTTAATGAAATCAACCAGAGAAGAGGCCAGCAGCAACCAGAGGAGCTGCTTTCGAAATCACCGCACAGCCTTATATATATTCAGAAACTGTTTAGTGTGATTGGCTTTGTATGAAGAAGCCTGATTCTTTCATTAAAATACCCTTGCCTTGTGAATGGCTGATGGGTGCGTGTTTGTTCCTGCAAACGTTTTTCTTTCACTGTCCCTCATCACGAATTCAGCGAGTTCGAGATTTCTTATCTAAACAGAGGCAGGCGTCTGACAGATGGATGCTGACAAGCATGTTTTGAATTTAAATCCAACACCTCGGGGGATAGGGTGTAGTTTGCATTCAAGCCAAACTATGTCTGATGTCTTTAAGGTGTTGAACATCTTCCCTGTGAGTGAAGTGCACGGGCAATCAATTGCATTTGGCTGCAGCATGGAGGGAAAGCAAATTGTATAAACCCTAAAGAAGAAGAAAAAGGAGGAGAAGAACAACAACATAACAAAATCAAGGAGAAGAAGAAGAAGAAGAAGAAAGGGACAGCAACTTTACTCAGAGAGTCAAGGTTTGGGTAGTTAGCATGGTTTAACTATAACTTTTGCTGGCTGCAAAAAAACATCTTTATCCACTGATGGCCATTAAAAATTAGCAGTGTATTCTTATGGAATAAATCAATCAATCAAATATATCAATCATATATAATTATAGATGATTTAATCTTAGTTTTTGTTTTTTGATGAAAAAAAATCTTTAAAATTAGTCAGTGTTAAATCATGTCATATTAATTAATCTTAGTCAATTTTACTCAAAGATGGAATGTAATTTAAGACAAAGAAATTAAATTTTAAATCATTAGAAAGTTTACATTTACATTTAGTCATTTTGCAGACGCTTTTATCCAAAGCGACTTACAATTGGGGAATACATAAAGCGATTCTTCTTAAAGAGGCAAACAGACACAGGAAGTGCTCGTCATACCAAGTTTCAGGCATTGTTCATATGTGACCCTGGACCACAAAACCTTTTTCTTAAGTCGCTGAGGTATATTTGTAGCAATAGCCAAAAATACATTGTATGGGTCAAAATTATTGATTTTTATTTTATGCCAACAATCATTAGGATATTAAGTAAAGATCATGTTCCATGAAGATATTTTGTAAATTTCCTACTGTAACTAGGACTATCTTCAAAAAAAAATTCGGCCAAATATTGTCCTATCCTAACAAACCATACATCAATGGAAAGCTTATTTATTCAGCTTTCAGGTGATGTATAAATCTCAATTTCGAAAAAATTTACCCTTATGACTGGTTTTGTGGTCCAGGGTCACAAATAAGTACAAGCTAGAAAGGGAAGGAATAAATAAAGAGAAAAACAAAGTTTTATTTATTTATTTTTATTTAGGATGAAGTCAAGTAGCGTTGAAAGAAATGAGTTTTCAGCTGTCGCTTGAAAATTGTCAGGGATTCAGTACCATGGATAGGGGTGGGAAGATTATTCCACCAGCCAGGAAGGTTTGATTGTGCTTGATGGAAGTCCAGCCAGAAGAGCATTGCAGTAGTCTAGCCTGAAATGACAAGGGCCTGGACAAGAAGTTGTGCAGCATGCTCCGTTAGAAAGGGCCTGATCTTTCTGATGTTGTGCAATGCAAACCTGCAAGATCGAGCAGTCTTTGCAATGTGGTCTTCGAAGGTCAGCTGTTCATCAAAGATTACACCAAGATTTCTGACCGAAGTTGATGGGGTAATTGTAGAAGAACCTAGCTGGATGGAGAAATCATACTATAGAGTTGGAGTGGCAGGGAAGACAAGAAGCTCAATCTTTGCCAGATTGAGCTGTAGGTGATGTTCTTTCATCCATGCCGAGATGTCCGCCAGGCAGCCTGAGATCTGTGCAGCTACCATTGGATCATCTGGTTGCAATGAGAGATCGAGCTGTGTGTCATCAGAATAGCAATGGTAGGAGAAGCCATGTGCCTGTATGATGGGACCCAGTGATGTAGTGTATATGGAGAAGAGGAGGGGTCCAAGAACTGATCCCTGAGGAACCCCAGTGACCAGTTGATGTGCTTTGGATACCTCCCCTCCCCAGGCCACGCTGAAAGACCTACCAGGGAGATAGGATTCAAACCAGCAAAGTGGAATCCCTGTGATGCCCAGTGATGAGAGGGCGGACAGGAGGATCTGATGATTGACAATATCAAAAGCAGCAGATAGATCCAGCAGAATAAGAACTGATGATTTGGAATCAGTTTTTGCAATCCGCACGGCTTCCATGCGGATTGCAAAAGAAAGTGCTAAATTATTCCAAATATTCAACTGTTTTAAATATTAATTTAAAAGTATAAACATTTAACATGAAATTCTTAAATTGTTCATTATCTGTGTTTTAATGTGTTGCCATGGAAAGATGATGACTTACACATTAATATATGGGTATATGGTTAATATATTATTGATCACACACACCTTCAAAAGTATTTTTTAGATTAATTATTTTATTCATCAAGGATGTCTTAAATTGATCAAAAGTGACAGTACAGATACAGTATTTGTAATATTGCAAAATATTTCTATTTCAAATAAATGCTGTTTTAAACATTAGCGCATATATGAATAATCTCAGATTTATCTCAGCAGCAGCCGAGCAACTGTCACTGAGATTAATGGGACTGCTAACGTATAGCTTTCTTCCACAGCCTTTATAAAAAACAAAGGAGAAATCATTAAAAGTTGTGCAGGAACAGACATTAAAACAGGCCTGACCTGCCAACCATGCTTTGATGAGAGCGTAGTGCATCTGACAAGGAAAGAAAGAGAGAGTGAGAACAGGGAGCGTCAGTCTGTTCACCTGAGACTCCTCCTCTTCATCAATCCAGCGGCAGGCTGAGAGAAGAAAGGACAAACTCAAAACAAAAGACAAGATGGCTCAATCTAATCCCTGCTGTGGCGCTCCAGTGAAAAGAATAAAAAGTTGATGAAAGAGTATCGTGTTCGTTTTTATGCTGGGAATCATCCCTGGCTCTCCGCGCCACTGACGGTATGGGGGATTATAGCCTGCCCCATTGAGCAGAGTCCCAACCCCAGGATTAGACGGCTTGCTGTGCCGCTTCAAGCACCTCGATAAGTGGTGTTCCCACTGCTAAATCAATACCAGCACAAAACAGCGAGCAACGCAGCCAGACATGGCACTCAAGGCCCAATTAAAGGCCCAATTACAGCCTCTTTACCCATGGAAACATGAGCCAGCGAACTGAACTTCTGCACCAAAAACAGAGTACTTTGGCTTACAAAATTTGACATGTTCTTCACTGGCAAAGAGGGCCTTTTATAAAGACATTTGGTTGAGTTTTGCCGTATCGTTCTAGTAGGGTGAGTAGAGATTGTTACTTTCTGGATAGGGCAGGGCTGCAGATTCTGCATGAGGAATTCATTGGAAGCACATCTGTTCCTTCCAGGAGTAACTGATCCTCTCATTTCACACACCATTTGAGAGGAATTTGAAAAAAAAAATCCTCCTCAGTCAAGCTGAGTGGAGAGACAGAAGATGTGCAAGTAGAAAGTAAGAGAACAAAAAAATTAATAAACTGGTTAAACAAGCTGGTTTACTGGACCTAGATAGTTTAAGCCTGGTCAAGCTGGTGTTAAACTAGCCTAACCAAAATTCCTCTAAAACTTGCAAATCAGATCATACTAATGAGGTCGAGAGACCAGGAAACCGATTCAGGCTAGCTTATGCTTTTTTAAATGTATTTGTTGTTTCAATAATTTCAATAGGGGTTTCAGAATTATCTTATCTATAGGTTGATTTCATGCAAATGCATGCAAATAATCAGCAGAACATGAAGGTTAAAGAAAGCAAAAAGACAGCAAGAGCAGCCATAACAGCTCAGATCTGTAGCTTCTCTGCTTTGATTTTACAATGTACACATTCAAACACTGCAGTGCTGCTTTGCCTGACAGAGACATCTTGAGGACTTGTAATATTCCCTGAAGAAACTGACATAATTTCTTTCTTCTGCTTTCTTCTTAATCATTTTCAGCTTCAGACGACTATCAACTTCACATCTCTATCTGAGACACGCTCCAGTATTATTGCTCTCAACTGAGTCATCAGAGGCTTTGGTAGTTTGTCATGCCTGGCATTGCAAGCCTTCAAATGCAAAATGGCTAATTCTACCATTTGTCCTGTAGTGCTTTAATTAAGCAGCCCAAAATTCTGGTTTACCACCGCTTCAATTATCACCTACACAGTGACTGATTGCAAATTCTTACAAATGGACTAAATCATAACAAGAACTTTAAATTCTAATTAAATTGTAGAACAGTGGAGTCATTTTAAACTTTTAAACAAATAAAAACTTATTTGGTGTCAAACCAAAACTAATATTGATGTTTCTCATTTGTAAATCACTTTGAATAAAAGCGCCTGCTAAACGAATAAATGTAAAACACTTTTAATATATTTAAAATTTGAATACATTTACATACTCTGTTCCAAACCCTAGCAGTGAGCTGCCAAGACAACATTTTGTAGTCCCTATAAAATGACAGTGTCCTGTCCTTTGTAAACATATTAAACAGCTCTTGAAATCATCCAAATTTGACTCAAATGGATTATAGTAGCTAATGTATAATAATAAGCAGGTTGCTGCTTTTAGCTGGTCTTCTAGCCTGGTCATAGCTGGTTTAGCAGGCTGGTTTTAAAGGGGTGCTGACCACAAAATTTGCTGAACACCAACTTGGCCAGGTTAAGAGATTGACTGGCCTAAACCAGCTATGTCCAGCTTAAACCAGTAAAGGCTGGAACAGAGCTACTTTCTAACTTTGTAGAGGAAACGGTTACACTTTACTTGAAGGGGTGTGCATAAGACTGACATGACACCTTCATAATCATGACATGACACCTACATAATCATGACATGACACATGTCATGAATATGAAGGTTTTTTTATGCATGTTTATGACAACTGTCATTAAGAGTCATTCGCTCAGTTATGTAATTTTTAATGCAAAGATGACATTGTTTGAGATGTCTTTGTTATGGGCTATGGTTAGGGGTAAGGGTAGGGGTAGGGTTAGGTTAGGGTTAGGTCAAATAATGTCATATTTGCATTAAAAATGACATAACTGAGCGAATGACACTTAATGACAGTTGTCATAAACATGCATAAAACCTCCTTCATATTCATGACATGTGTCATGTCATGATTATGTAGGTGTCATGTCATGATTATGAAGGTGTCATGTCAGTCTTATGCACACCCCTTCAAGTAAAGTGTTACCGAGGAAACATTAGTTCAGGCACACATTAGGCAGAAAAATGATCAAATCAACCTTTGTCAGAGTGAAAAAGGTACAATGTGTAAGGACTCATTAGTGATGTAGTGGAGAGCATGAGAAATCAAAGAGGATGTATAATAACTCATTACCAATCTGCCCCCTGTGGACTGGAGCTAGCACCTTTGTCACCATCATCTCCTGACCTCTAAAGTAAAAGAACAGATGAGAAACATAGGGAAAGCAACCTTACCTCCCATACTCTCAGTAAGCCAGTAAATTTAGCAAGGGTTTGAAACCCAGGGAGAATAACTTTACCCAGAATCTCTTAGGTAAAGGTGGTTTAAAGGAATATTTTGACTGTTTTTCTGCCGAGAAGTAAGTTTTATTTTAATTTTGGTGGATATATTTTCAGATTTCCAGCAGTCAAAGGGAATTTGGTAACTGCTTTTGAAGCAGTTGTAAACTACAGCTCCCTTGTGCACGAATCATAAAACTTTAAAAGCCCCTGTAAACCCAAAATGTAATTTTTTCAGTTGCCCGGGACAAAAATTACAATTAGGTAAAGCATGTCAGAGTAACAAGAATATCTTCTTGAAACACCCACACATTAGGTGGAATAGGAATTTCAATGAGCGAGCATAATCAAATAACTGTACATTATTGGAATATGATTTATATAAAACTCTACAGGCGAGGAAAGAAAATTCTGTTAATGTTCATCATTTTTCTCTTTAGGCTGAAAATGAGTGCATGAAAGCTCAGTGCTCTGTCGATACCGTTTACCACCCCACACTGTGTGGCCATTATATGAACTGACACATCTGAAAGTAATGTATTTGCAGTCTGATAGGAAAAAAGCAAAGCGAGATGATTCAGACTTAAATAACATAGATGTTTTATATCCCTGTCACATTTGGGCACTGAAAACAGAGTTTCTTTTTTTTAATCAGGGGTTGGAATGGGGTGTGTTTGTGAGATTCATTTACATATGCAAATGGCACCAAAGAGAGGTGCTGAAAGAGGTGAGGGACCTATAAGGGCTGAGAGCACAGCTGTCAGTCAATGCCTTTATAATTTATGAGTGGAGAAATGCAAAGTGAGTATAATATAATAATTTTCAGCCAGAAAATGTAATCTAACACCATTTTCAAAGGGAGAAAAAAACAGGTTGAAAATCTGAACCAAGAATATAAATATAAACCATAGACTTTGCATAACAGAAAAAGCTAAAACCACCAAACAAACTAAATGATCTAGGTTTAATATCAGCACTGGGAAAGAATAAATATAAAACTATTCCATTATATATTAATTTATTTTTGCATCTCTATTTTCTATCTCAGTTAAACAGACAGCAAGGGACTAAACCTAAAGGGTCAGTTCACCCAAAAATCATCATTTACTGTCATTCATATGTTTAATGAAACCTGAGACATTTCTGTCCATCCATTGAAAGTCCATTAAACTAAAACTTGCATAAAGTAAAACAAATCCATATGAATTGATGGGTTTAATTCAAATCTTCTGAAGAGATGTGATCACTTTATATGATGAACAGATTTAATTTAGGCTTTTATTCACAACATTAATAAACACTGATCAACACGCGTGCATACAGTACATCAAATATGGTCAACGGAAGCGGAATTGTACTTGCTTGACGCACAAAAAAACACCCCATTGGTTTTCGTGTGTCAAAGATGCACTTTTGAGCTTCAGTTTACCATATTTGATGTGCTCCATGTGTGTTAATCACAGTATTTAATTTGAGCCGGATCCTGTTCCGGAAAATGTCAGATTTTCATGTTTTGTGTTCCGGTATTTATTTTAAAAGATCCGGCATTAACATGTGCATGGTGACGTGACAGTGTATGTGTGTGTGTGAATGAGTGAGTGAGTGAGAGAGCCAGCACAGCTGAGTGGGTTTATGCAGATGTATTTAGAGGTTGTTAGCTATTGGCTTTCAACATATATTTTTGACCAATCAGCTTTCTTAAGCTGAAAATCACCCTCATTGGTTGGTGCTTATCATTTTGTGCACAAAATGTCAAAGAGACAGTTAAACATTTTCATTTTTTTAATTTACAACTACGAGCAAAGCTGATGGTGTGCCTGATGAAAAGAGATCCCGTGAAGATAGAACCGCAGCCCTGGATGAGGACAGCAGGGGACAGAAGCAAAGCGAGTTAAGTCAGTCAAAAATAATGGAAGAGGCATCAACATCGTTGTCGGTGTCAAAAAATTCCATCAATCAAATGAATGATATTTGGTCTCAAAAACAGTTTAAGAACAAGCAAGTTGTATATCTGTGGTTGATTATGCAAAATCAACAACTGGGCTGTCGCACCTGTCAGAGTGTGGGGTTGCTTGGACCTGACCAAACGGTTGGGATGAAATTAGCATCTGAGTGGGTGAATTGTGCGGTGACATCCATGACTCCAGATAAAACAAAACAGCAATGGGCACTTCGTAAAAAAGTGTTTGAGCACAGTCGAACTAAATCACATATGGCAGCAGAAGGCATTTTGCAGAAGGCCAGTCAGAATACACTTATACAGAGTGTTGTTAACGCACAGTCTGAACAGATCGAAATGACTGCTAGAGTATTTCGAACAGTATACAAAGTAGTGTTGCTTTCGTCAACGAAAATTATGACTAAATATCGTCGTGAGGCAAAACGCAATAGACCTGCCCATGGATTCGAACACGAAATTGGCTGCCAGGAGTTAAATGGCATCGATATGGGGTGTATCTTACATTCTAATGTAGCGTGCGCCAGTATTCAGGAACATATCTCAACTGAAATGAGACCTAAAGTGTTCGAAAAAATTGTGCCCACAAAATTAGCCTTATTATTGACGAGGCAACAAGTCTAAGCAAGAAAAGTGCCCTAATCATTTACATGAGACTGCAGTTACAAGACATGGACACGCCTGCCGATATATTTGTGGATCTAGTGGATGATTTAAGTGCCAAGGGAATTGTTCACAGTCTACTGTCCAGTCTAGAGAGACACAACTTTACAAAGGAATTCCTCTCCAAGCAACTGATTGCCATAACAACTGATGGAGCCTCAGTGATGTTTGGACGTAAAAGTGGGGTAGTAGCTAGAATGCAGGCCCTGTTCCCTGGTGTCACTGGCTGGCATTGTACGGCACATAGACTCGAGCTTGCTGCGAGTGATACGCTCAAAGCAACTGGAGCAACTGATCATTTCAAAATCCTCATGAATAAACTTTACTCGCTCTATCACACATCAAACAAAAATAGAATGGAGCTGAAAGAGTGTGCAGAAAGTCTAGACATCCAGCTGCGCAAAATTGGGAGAATTCTAGACATTCGGTGGGTCGCATCAAGCTTCAGAACTGTCGAGGCTGTGTGGAACAATTACCCCGCTCTCTATAAGCACTTCAGCGAAGCAGCTGCTGATGCCTCACGTGACAGGGTGACCCGGAGCACCCACACTGGTCTCATCACGTGAATATCCTCTCATGCTTTCATTAACAATTTGGGACTCATGTTTGACGCTCTTCAAGAACTTTCAGAACTATCAGTTGAACTCCAAAAAAGAGAATGCACGATAATTGATGCGCACAAATCAATTGTACGACAAATGCGAGTGTTTGACGCTATGTCAGATCAGCCTGGGCGACACACAGCAGTAAGCCAGAGGGCAATACAAGAGAAGTGCTTCCAAGGTGTCACGTTGAATGCGGGAAAATCCAGTGACAGACTGATCGATCAGAAGGAATTTTTCAAGGCTATTGCAAGGAATATAGAGGAACGTTTACTGTGTATAGGTGGACGAGAAGACACAGCCAGATGTAGCAGGATGATTGGGCCATTGTTCACTGGGCCATTATTCAGGGAAAGTGAAGTTGAGTCCCTTTGCGAGCGTTTTCGAATCGACACTCCCAGAGTTGTATTGCGTGCTTACAGAGAGTATAAGGACAGTAATGGGCAACAGGTCTCAAATAAACTCAACGATCTTTTCAAGTGCATCAATACAATTCCCATCTCCAGCGCAGAATGCGAACGAGGCATCTCTCATATGAATCTGATATGCACATCAAGCCGCGCCTCTCTTAACATAAAGACAATTTCAACCGTGCTATTTCTATGCCTTGTTGGACCACCCCTCTGCAAATTTAAACCAGAAACGTACGTTAGATCTTGGATTGCTAAAGGACACCGATATGCGACTGACACACGCAGCAAAGTCCGTAGTAGGGAGGAGGATGAAAAGAAGGGTTTCAATGCACTGTGGGCTCTTCTTGAAGATTAGACAATGCAAGTGATTTAATTTGTTTACGCTCCATTACTTTCCACAGCAGTGGTGTTTTATAATAATCATATCAGCTACACATAAAAAAAATCATAGGCCGTGTATATATGTTAAGGAATAATGCACAAGTTTGTTCAGAAACTTGTGAATGATGTTCTTTTTATTTATTTATTTATTTTTGTGAATGATGTTCTTATAGTTGCGCTATCACTGTTTAGTGATGTCACTGTATGTTCCGGGAAAATTTAAGTTGTACACTGTAAACTCCAATAGTTTACCTTACTTAGATTTAATTAGTTATCTTTACTTAGTTGTTATACTTACTAGGTTTTATTAAGTTACAGCTACTTTCAAGGCAAATAAAACAATTTACTTACTGTTTTGAGTGACACTTACTTAAAATATTCATTACTATAATTTTCTTCTTGTTAATGCAGCAATGCATCATGAAGTCAGAGTTATTTGATTTCAAGGGAAGAAAAGTAATAAATAGATTGCTTTTAGAAAGTGACTTATCTTCTTATTAAAGCATTAGTGCATTGTTTTGTGTGTGAGTTTATTAATGAACATTTTCCAGTTTAATTTTTCCTAAATACCTCGAGATGCTTTTAATTGGGTTTATTTAATTCTTAAATAGTGTGTGGTACTATGCTAAAGTCACACACAGACTTAAACATTCAGCACGTGAACCACAACAATGGTAACAATTAAATTTCATTTATTTTCATTAATTGTAACAATAACCATTTTATTTGCTCTTTTTGTTGTGCTACTACTGACACAAGACAGCAAATTAAATTGGCAAATTAAATCAACAACTGTAAAACAAAGCAACTGCATAAGTTATTCATGCCGCAATGCACTCTGGGAGACAGTGAGTAGCTATACTAAGACATGAGTAAACCTAATTGAAAGGATCAAGTAGCCCCTAGAGTTCTTTTTTAGTTACTAGAACTCTCGTGTAAGTAAACTATACTAACTAAGCATTTGTCAGTACAACATACTATTCCTATTTCACTTTACTTCGTTTTTTCAAGGCAATCGGTTTGCATGCTTTTTTTAAGTAAGCCCAACTAATTAGATTTTACAGTGTATGTATAGCTTTTAATTGCTGATTTTGTTCCGGGAAATATTCATTTACAAATTAAGCACTGGTTAATCAATGTTAATCTGTTCATCACAATGCGTTGCTTACAAAGATGAACAAAAATCCTGTGGGTTTGGAACAACGTGAGGGTGAGTAATTGATGACAGAATATTTAATTGTGGGTGAGCTATCTCTTTAAGCAGATACATTTACACTAAATACAACTGATGAAACACCCTAATTTACATAACAAAGTCAAAGGTGTAGTACGAACAGCATTTCAGTACCATTAAATGACTCAAATTAATCACATGAATACAAATGACAAAAAAAAAAAAAAATGCACCAAGAAGTAACTACAAAGCTACTAGTAGCTTAAAGTAGCTATAAAGTTAAGGTAGCTTGTTACAGGAAAAGTTACATGTTTGAAACCATTTGAAGTACTGCAGTGCTTCTGAGAAATGTAGTGAAGTAACTTCCTAGCACTTCATAATATAATGCAGTACTCCAGAGGGCCTGTATATGAAACAAGCAGAAGAGTTTAGAAGAATAGTCATTAGGCAGAGATGCTTATATTTGAGGGCTAAAGGCCAAAGGGCTGTATGGTGCAGGTCACTGTATATGTGCATGCGTTTGGATCTTTGTTGGCCGAAACTTTACAAAGAGAACAGAATTGTGAGCAAGGGTAGAACAATTTTTTTGGTTTGCAGTGTTTTTGCCTTAAGCTTCGATCTTAAACTTTGAACTTCTGGGTCATTCAAGTAACCAGCAGCCTTCTGACGATAGCGCCTTTGATACCAGTAGTCTCTAGATTCAGAATTCCCCTTTGTTAATAAAAGCGTTAATAGAACGGACAGATTGAACAGTTACTGACCTTTTTCCGAAGTTGGCTTCCTTCCTACGACAGTGCAGAGTGACCACTCTGTGTCCCTCGCTCCTGACGTCTTGACTAACTGTCCACTGAACAGGGTTGCTGGCCCTCGCTCCCAAAAATGCCACACCATCCTTCAACTTGACCCTGTTGGAAACAAATGACCTTGCATTATGTAGTGTATTTTTTTAAAATAAAGAAAAATTAAAGGTAATCATAATACTTTTATTTAAAAAATAAACAACAGGTTTGCATTTGCATTTTCCAAGACACTCCTCATGGATACTGAATGATTAACAAAAAGTGTTTCTTGTTCTTGAACAGATTGCAGTTGTTTGCCTCATGCATTATACAGACAACGAGAGACTAACCAACAGCTCATGTAATACATTGTAGGATACGGAGGTTCTTGTATAACCTCTAAATCAGTTAAAGAATTATTTTGAGGTCATTGTGTTCTGCTTCCTTCACATATAATCATAACTGTGCGGGTTACAAAAGATATCTGTTTGGAATATTTGTAAAAGTCTATTATATTGATTAACACCGACACAATAACTACTTTAAAGGGACAGATCCCCCCCCCCCCCCAAAAAAAACCTATTCACTCTCATGGAAGACAAAAGGTGAAATTTTGAGTAATTTACTTGTCGCCTGAAATTACAATGAATGGGGACTGCAGATTTCAAAATTCTAAAAGGACACAAAAGTATCATACATAAGTATTATAATCACAGTCCATACAAATTGGGAGATATATTCAAAATCTTCTGAAGTAATTTGATAACTTTGTTTGACTACAGATTAAAATTTAATGTGATACTGATGTCAACTCTTTGTGACTTGGACCACAGAAAAAATCATGAACGAATCACTGTGAACCAAATCAACCGAATTACTGAAAAAATCCAACTTGAACACACATACACACACTTACATGGTGCTGGTTTGTCATTTTGAAGCAACCTCATTTATCGTTTATTATGTTAAAGAGACTGGTCAGGATATTTTTTTAAATATCTTCTTTTTTTTGTTCCATGAAAGAAAAAAGGGCCATACAGGTTTGAAACGACATGACAGTGAGTAAAAAACATATTTAGGTGAATACCCCCATTGTTTACAGTGGTAATGAAATGGCACAATGCATTCTTCCTTGTGCAGGTCCCACATTGCTCTAAACATCCAGTACATGTATTCAGCCAATCAAAGACAGGATGTTGAAGACAAGTCTGCAGTGCAATTCAAATGCAGAAAATAATGGAATTGATGTTATCACTAAGACCCAGACCAAATGCAATTAGAAACAGTCCTGACGATTGCTTTTTTTTTCACATCTTGTTTTGCTTTGGGGGTTTTTCCTCCACATTCGAATCTAGAATAAACGAACTAATAGCACATAAATCCAAGTGTAGCAATAATATACTAACCCAAACACAATTCAGGACTGCATACCATGCGCTATAAAAGCTCCACTGGTGACAACAAAATTGCCTGCATAGAAAAATGCTAAGAATGCACTTGGAGGATAGTTTGGATAAACAGCATGAGGAAAAAAAACTCAAATTCCCTCAGGAAAAAAGAAAATTAAAAAAAAGAAAAAAAGAAACCACTGACTTTCTTGCTTTTCTCATTCCTTTTAAAGCACACTTTAAAGTAAGCTTGCAGTCATGTCATTGTTTTTATAAATGTGACTCCTGTTTTTTTATCTACCAATCAAGGATATCACACATATTTAAAAATAATAATAATACAAAAAAGAAAAAAAATGTGATGCCTTTAGCTTGATATTTAAAGGTCACTCTGTGCCTCAACTGACAGTGACTACTTTTAGAAATACACCACTTCTGAAACATTTAGTTTGTAGTCTGCTTTTAGTGTTGAATACTGCACAGAACTGAATGCTACCTTGAATACATTATGTACTGTGAGAGTCTGAAGCACATGTACATTCAATATTCTCAGTAGCTTTTCACATATTGCAGCTACTAACATATTATTTGTAACAGAACATTTATAAATTCCCTGGTGACCCTGGATCATTCAGGTTGCTTATACTGTGAAGCGGTTTTATCACTGTGGGTTTATTCTGAACATCATGTGGTGTTTGGGTCATATCTACTTGCTTACAGCTGCTACACACTCTTAAATACAGAAACACACATATGCATTCATAAAAGCAATGTTATTAATGGACTTTTTTTCAAATTCAAAAGAGATGTCTTGGGTCGAAGAATAAAAGGCTGCTTCTATGAAAAGACTTGCTTCACTTTGGATGAATACATTAAAATTCACTATGAATTGCACATTACTGTTAAAACAGCTAATCAGATTTTTGATAGAAGAATTGATAGTAGTCCAGCCTTACAAATAAGAGAGCCAATAGCCATTTAAATAGATGCTTCAGCAGATTTTCTTCTATTGAATGCACATTAACTGAACTAGCTTAAAAATAGCTTTTTTGCATGATTTGAGCAAAAGCAGCCTATTTTATGATGCCTCTGTTGTGAGATTTTTTTTCCATTTCAAACAAATGCTGTTCTTCTGACATTTCACATTCAGTCCCATAAAAAATTCGAGCCATTTCCACAAAAACATTAAGCAGCAAAACTGTTATTAATATTCATAATAAGAAATGTTTCTTTAGCACCAAATCAGCATTTTAAAACACACTAAAATAGAAAACAGATATTTTAAATTGTAATAATATTTCACAATATTACTGTTTTTACCATACTTTTAATCAAATAAATACAGGGTTGGTGAGCCGTTCTCCATTCAAGTAGTTCTAGTAGCTATTCAATCATAACCGGAAACTGACAAATTTGGCCAGAGAATGGCCCTTTTAAAAATATCCCCTTCCCTTCAAGAGTGCAAAAATGGCAATTGGAATTCATCCAATGACTTAATTCATATACGTAAGCAGCAGTAAACCAAAGCAGACTGTGTCTGGTTAAACTGGATTGCGGGTGGTTAATGAATAAGATGCAGGTGTTTATTCTGAAATTTTATGCAGAAGAGGCTGTTTAGTCAATTCGCCCCTTTGTGTCCTATCTGATCTGTTCATGTAATACTTGGCATTTACATAATGAAGATGATTTTGTTCTCAGTTTAACTGTTTTCTGATTGATCAAAATAAAAATCCAATATAAACTACACAGAGACACAAATATCTAACAGTTCATCTAAAAATCTACAAAAAGTGCAGTTGCGAGCAGCATGAGAAGGCGTTGAGGGTTAATTAGGGAATGGAAGATTTAAATGAGATTGGTTTGGCTAATATGATTTCTGGAGAGCAATAAAGGCTGCAAAGCAATTTAAAGAGAGATGTTTTATTCGCTCACATCAGCACATGTGTGCCAGCTCATTAATTCTAAAACAACCTGAGTATCAATTAAAGTAGTATTTACCAATGTGATAGGAGTGTCAGCGCTCATGAGATGGCTGGAGAGGCAGGAAGCGGAGGACGGAGGGAGATGGATTGTAATATCAGATAGAGGAGATCTGTCGAAATCCTGACAGTATGTCAACCCTGTGGCAGTTCTCCAAAATAACATGAGTAAATTCCCCCGATTCTCTGACATTATAAAAGTGAGGGATGCACACGCTCGGATGATTCCGGTATTCGTCACAAATCACATTCCGTGACAGTTGTCGGAGCGAGCGCTGTGTACTTCTCCTGTGTACAGGCTGAAAACAACTGGCCTGAACTCCCAGAGGTCCGTGATCTATATTGACCCAGCTGAATTAAATCAAAGAATTGTTAAAGCGTAATTGTTTTATCCTCCATGTTGCCCACTGAGAATGGTGAAGGAATATCTTACAGTGGAGAGAGAGAGGCCAGTACTATACAATCAGTGCATTAGCGCTTGCCATTTTTCAGTGACTCTTTCTACAAGTTGCATTATTATGCCAGTAGGTGGCAACAAGTGACTATCATTATGAGTGAGTCATTGAACTTATTCAGCTGATTCAAAATTCTGTAAGTGACCAACTTTGAGTAAGTCATTGAAATCATGTAACCAATTTGTTCACAAATGCTGATGCATTCGGTAATTACTGTAAGTGACCAACTTCATGAGTAAGTCATTGAATCGTTCATTCAACCGATATATGTTAAAAATGCAGATTCATTCAGGACCTTCAAGTTCTGTCTTCATGAATAAGTCACTGAATAATTCACTCAAACGATCTGTTCAAAAACAATGAATCATTCAGCACATGAGTGTGGCTCAAAGATGCACAACGGCCCTGATGTACAGTAGCTAAACATAACCATTTCCATTATAAGAGTAAAACCAGACAAAGGAACAGGATTGTGTCTAAAATGCATATTACTCAATATTAAATTTATTATTAATTATTATATTTATTTATTAACTTAATTAACAAATTATTGAACTGTTGTGTAAATGTAATATAAAACAATCATGCTGCCTCCTTACTAATAGTTGACTAACCATTGGTGGTGCCGGTGCGATCATTTGCATTTAACTTAAAATACTCCGTCCTTTTTACTTATACAGATAAGAGTAATACATCTTTCAAATCTGTGAAAGGTCTACTTTTATTTGGGTGCACTAACAATAACAACAAAACGTTGTGCTTTTGTAAAATAATGAAAGCAAAGAGGGTGTGCTTTCTGCCATCTAGGTCTCTATGAACTTGAGCATGTTAAAAAAACAAAAATGAACCAAAACTCTGTGCTTGCCTCACAGACATGAAAAATATATCTATAGAAAATGTCTACTTTTAAATGAACCAATTCAAATGGAAAACAAATATTTTTAGATTATGTAATCCGTATGAAACATGCACGTTCACTGTGTAGATGACGAGTCAGTGTCGTCGACTTCGTAAATGCAGCCAAAAATACAGAAAACACTAGTTTATCAGTTAATTATTATAATGTTAAGGCAGACTTCTTGCTGTTTTTTTCCTGAAGCATTCATAATCATTACTTCAGCCGGTGCGCTGTATAGGCAATTAAAGGCTCATTAATATGAATGATATGGTTTATTAACATAAACATGCGATTAATCGACTAATCACTTAAAATGAACAACTGCTAGTCGACCAGAAAAATCTTTAGTTGAGGGCAGCCCTACGACAAAGTAAACACCAAAGTCTTTTGGAACACCCTTTTATTTCTTACTTACATATTTGTCAATTGAAGTATTGGTATATACTTGATTCTGATTGATCCATTATGGCATTATGTGGGCAGACATTAAAGAAATATCACATTACACAGAATACCATGAATGACCAATCAGAAAGCAATCAGAAATGCAATGTAATAATAAGTATCTCAGTATACATTCTCAGTATATCAGGATTGATTTAATCCTGCAGTAGGGGTTTTGCTGGACTGAGTCAATCCTGAGCTTTTTGGCAAAACACCTATCCCTAAAGCTGCACTATGAAAACTACACATGCATTACAGTAGGAAGACGGATGAAGAGAGACGGCACTAAACATTGACTCAGATTCAACACCTGCATGAGTCTTTTCACCCCCTGAGCTGCACATAAACCCCCTGTGTGTGAGAGGAATCATTTATGATACATTACGCACACACAAACATACACACACACATTTGTTCCAGGCCAGCACAGATAGCCTGGGGTGACAATTACTCCAACACCACCAAATCGGCATTTAATTGCTATAAAAGGCCGTATTAGCAAACAGTGTTAAGTAGTTCACAAAAGACCTGGAGAGAGAGGGGGAAATAAATGGAGGTGAGGGGAGAGGAAGACGGGATAATTAATCAAATTAAATTCATAGAAATGCTCTAGTGTTATTTGGCAGAAGATTGTATATAATGGCGTACTGCTTTTTACTATTTAAAAGCAGGCAATTGACCCTTCGCAAAAACCCACCATCCTTAGTTACTGTTGCTATGTCCGACAAGCCGCTCTCACACCACACATGTTCTCACGCAGTGAAAAATACATTGCGGAACAAAGAGGAAACTGACAATATATATTTTTAAAAGAAATTCAAACAATAAATACAATTTTGTGGCTCTTTAATGTGTCGTGACAGATCACTCTATTGCCTCAGTTCAAGCGGCACATGAACCAATCATTATTTCATATTTACTTAAAAGCATGAATGAATATCGGAATGTATTTTATTTCAACCTTGCAAAGGCGTCAATACACAACATTTTTCAAGTTTAAGTCTACCAAAGTTAATCTACCCTCCTGTCTGATTTGTTTGTCGGGCAAGATTTGGCGATATGATTGGTCAGATTGCCTGTCAATCAAGCTCTTTGTGAACGGTCAATTGTGCTATCATAATTGATTCAATGAATGGCAATTCAAAAGCTGATTTTGAAATAAAGTGAGGATGTAGAATTCTAAATGTAATTTTACTAATTCTACTAATGTAAGAGTTCTGTTTTAAAAACATGTAAAATTATATTAAATAATGAAATATATAAATGTTATTAAATTATTTAATAGAAATATAAGACATGTTTTTATGAATGAAAACAATGTGATATATACATTGAATGTCAAAATTTGCTGTGTTAACCGTTTTGACAAAATCTTAATTTAGAAAATATCAGTTGACAAAGACATTCGGTAACACTTTACTTGAAGAGGTGTGCATAAGACTGACATGACACCTTCATAATCATGACATGACACATGTCATGAATATGAAGGAGGTTTTATGCATGTTTATGACAACTGTCATTAAGTGTCATTCGCTCAGTTATGTCATTTTTAATGCAAAGATGACATTGTTTGACCTAACCCTAACCTAACCTTAACCCTAACCCTAACCCATAACAAAGACATCTCAAACAATGTTATCTTTGCATTAAAAAATGACATAACTGAGCGAATGACACTTAATGACAGTTGTCATAAACATGCATAAAACCTCCTTCATATTCATGACATGTGTCATGTCATGATTATGAAGGTGTCATGTCAGTCTTATGCACACCCCTTCAAGTAAAGTGTAACCAAATATTCTAACTGAAAATGAAATAAGCAAATAGACATAGTTGAGTAACTTTGTTGAATTTATTTGGATTGCAATTCACTAAGTTTGATGCCATTCCAATTCAAATTTCAATGTGTGAACTGAAAGCAAGCAAATTCTCAATTTTACCCAATCCTTGAGTAATTATCTGCTAGAAAACTGCCAAATTCTTCTAAAAGTTCATCTTTAATGGGCGTGTTTTGCTACGATGTTAAAGACAGGATGTTGAGGACTGACATGATGCATGAGTACATTAACATAGCCTGCAACAGGGAAGGAAATTAAAAAGAAGCCTATATAAAGATCTCCAGCTTAATGGCAGACAGGGGGTGAATGGTCTGACTGAACGGAAAGGAGGGGAACGAGGGTTCAACTCGAGCTCCTGTCTAAGACTGACAGACAGGCTCTTGAGCGCTTGCCAATACAAATGGGGACTGGCTGGTCTCCCAGTGCGCCAGACCGGGCACAATGTACCAGGCTCTCCCCCGCAGCTGCATATTTGACATCTGTTCGATTACAGAGATTCCTGCCATTCAAGCTTTGAGCCATTACCTGCCAGTGAGCAGGGCGTATTTTACAAGAAAGGCCAATACTCATTCCCAACAGGTGCTGGAGCCTTAGATCTTCCCGAGCTATGATGAGACATAGTAGAGAGAGCGTCTGAATGATATCAGAGGAGTAAATGTCAAGCCTTGCATTTGAAAGAGGTTCAGAGTGGGTTTTCCACTTAAACTGGCTTTTTCCCTATACTGTGTCTGCGGACATGGTTGATATCAGTGTTTACAATCCAATAAACAGACAACAAGCTAAAGCTTGGCCTAAAATGAGGCAGGAAATTTCAATATTTGGACAGGAAGTTACTAGTCATTCGCTGAAAACACAAACGCAGATCAGTTTGTAACATTTTTCGTATCTTTTGACAGAAACATTTGGCTCACAATAACAAAGGGGGAGAAGAAATGTGAAAGAAAATATTTTGGTGTGATTCGAGCTTTTTTGTTCAACACCAGATTTTTTATTTTACATAGAAAATGGCTGCTAGGGAGAATTACCTATTAAACGGACATAAAAAATGTACATTCATCCATTTGAAGCGACTTCTTTTTATCCGTTTCTTTCTAAACAAAGACACAACCGTGGTGTTGCTAGCGCAACAGGAACACTTTAGATTCATCAGCCTTTTATAAGACACCTAGATAAAATGGTACAACTAATCTACAATGACAAAACCATGATATATGCATGACAGTAACATACAGAAGCAGTGAATAATTGAAATAAAATTAATTGAGAGAGGGAAAATAGAGAGCGAAAGATGAAAAGTCAGAGACAGCGAAGGTAAAAAAAAAAATGGAATAAGGCATTTTTTAAAACCCTCACTGCTATCTGATTAAACGAGGGGTGTCAAATCAGCTCCTGGACAAAGCTGACCTTTAAAAAAGGTATTTGAAAGAGACACCATCTCACCAGCCACACTATAATGGAAGCAAGATGTTCACAGAGCGCTGAACAATCCAGAAGAAGAATCAAATTAGTTGCGCACATTACAGATCAACATAGATAAACTGGTTGTTCTGTGTTGATTAGCAAAAATGGTGTACGGTAAAGCCTCGTGATAGCAGCATGTAAGCATGTATTCAGCAGCCGGAAAAAAATATTATAATTTCTTTATTATTTTAATTTTAATTGACTGATTAGCAGGTTAAAAATAGTCAATAATTAACATATTTACATACAGTATATTTGAATTTCTAGAATTACTTTTTTACATTTTACATTTTGCCACCAGCAGAAAAAAAAGTATATAAGTTATATATAGTGCTGTGAAAAAGGTTTTGCCCCTTCCATTTTATTTTATTTTTTTCATATTTTTCACACTTGAATGATTCAGGTCATCAAACTAATTTTAATATTACACAAAGATAACCCGAGTAAATACAAAATGCAGTTTTGAAATAATGATTTCATTTATTAAGGAAAAAAAGCTGTCAAAACCTGCCTGGCACTACGTTGAGGTCACAAACTGAAGGCCGGACATTCTCCTTCAGGATTTTCTTGTTAGAGTGCAGAATTCACGGTTCCATCAATTATGGCAAGTCATCCAGGTCCTGAAGCTGCAAAGCAGCCCCAGTCCATCACACTACCACCACCATGTTTGACTGTTGGTAATGATGTTCTTTTTATGAAATCCCGTGTTGTTTTTATGCCAGATGTAACGGGACACACACCTTACAAAATGTTAAACTTTTGTCTCAACAGTCCACAGAATATTTGCCCTATTGCCCTAAAGTCTTGGGGATAATCAAGATATTTTTTGGCAAATGAGAGACGAGCCTTTGTGTTCTTTTTGGTCAGCAATTTTGGACAGCTTTTTTCCCTTAATAAATGAAATTTAAAAACTGCATTTTGCATTTACATACATTATCTTTGTGTAATATTAAAATTTGTTTGATGATCTGAATCTTTTAAGTGTGACAAATGTGAATATATATATATATATATATACATACAATTGATTTGTAAAAAAAAAAAAATTGTGTAAAAATCCTTAAAATTATTCATGAACGAACAATATGAATGTCAATAAAGTCTACAGGCACAGGATGTGTGCATGAATATTACCAAAGGACAAACTGCTCCTCCTGCACAGCTTTTCTACAACAGCAAGTACGAGATAGGCTATGTAGCGTCTGCGTAGAATCATGCATGATCTTTGGGGTTTTATGGCTTAAGTTGCATATGCTAGCACTGCATAAAGAAGGACAGTTATTCTTCCTTGGCCAGGAAAATAATCTTTCTTTGAATTGATAAATGATTATTTTGTCTGCTCGGTGGACGGACAGATCAAGTAATGGTAATATTGATTCTGCTACAGTTAATTCAAAGATCTAATCTAAATATTTATTATTAATCATAACCAGTTATAATTAGTCATAAATATTTCCCTTTTTGAGCTGATTTACTACAGCTAGAATACGTATTGTGCATTTTAAAACACTGTATATGTTGAAAAAATACTTTAAAGGTTGCATTTAAACAGGTGAAAGGATTTGGGGGAATTACCAAAAAAAGCTTTCATTTGCATTCATTCGTTTCTAATTTCCCTCCGGCTCAGGTGGCGAGGTCCATGCAAACTAAACATTCTGCTCCTGACTTAGTCCCGCCTGCCTGCAGGTGAACATTTTCCAGGCTGTTCCAAGCTTAAACGACCTCCCTGCACCCTATAGCAAAACAGAATTACACAATAAAGAAACTGAGCAAGGCCAGGCAAATTGAAACAAAATGAACTATATCTGGCATTTGCTTGACTGAGATCCAGAAAGTTGGAGGCAATCAGAGCTATGATAAGTGGACTTGGAGAGATGCACGGATAAGGAAGCTAATTTAATTAATGAGTCTAGTTCCTCTCTTTTCATTACCACCCTCGTTAAACGTATTGGGGCATGACAACATGGCAAATGGGAAATGAGATTAACGCTGTCAGATTGGTAGCCCTCACCAGACTAAGCTAATCTCTATGCGGGCGTTTAGCGTTTCCTTGTCTAACACACGAACACAATCTTGAAGGAACACACACTCATGTAGTCTCTCACCTTTTTTTCTTGCTCTGTGCTAAAAAAATGAGACAGTGATTAGCTGGGGTCTCTGCTGGGATGGAGGTGAGGCTAATATCTGGACCCAGAGCTCTGCTCCAACACCTCTGTAAAGCTCTGATAGAGACACATGCTGGGCTCAAGCCAAGCACATCCACGTTATCAGCACACAGGCCTTCCCTGAAATACAACTAGAAATACTAATTGAAGCAGACTGACATTCCACATGAATAAAATGGTCTAAAATAGGATAGAATTAAGAAAATTATGGGTCTCATTCACTAATAATTGCATACAAAAGAACCTACATACACTACATCAAAGAGCACTGAGAATATATTGATTTCAATAGAGATGGTGTGTCAGAAGAATGTAGACTTGCTGCACTCACACTTTTATTCAAAAGGTTCTTACGCAAATTTCCGCAGAGATTCAAAACAGGTGTGTATGCACATAAATTAGATCTAGCCATCGTTCTAATGTTGAATTCAGATTATCTGAAATGGCAGAGCTCATAGCTGCAGATAGTAATTAGCCCAAATATAGGTGGGAAATTAATTTTGGCCCACCAGCCACAGTGAAAATGTTGTGCTTGGCTTCCTGTCCTACTTAATTTTAAAATACTAAAAAAAAAAAGGCAATTAATGAGAGAATGTGAACATAACACAGGAAATATTGTTTTATATATATACAGTATATATATATATATATATTATTATTTTTATTTTTTTATTTTTTTTTGCATTAGTTCCTTTTTTGTTTAATAATTTTTCAACACAAAGAAGTTATGGTTTGTGCTGGTCAAAATATAAACATAGATATATACATATATATGTGCATATATAATACATCTATA
>NW_015647034.1:0-2236 GCF_001515625.1 Sinocyclocheilus rhinocerous
GTTTTAGACACTTTGTTTAGATCATTTCTATTTTGCGGGAGTCCCACAAATCATTTTATTATCCCGCATCCCACACACACACAAGTCTCTTCCCGCCTGCACCCGCACTTGCCCATCAAGAGTTGTCCCGCGCCGCGCACCCTGTTGCAGTGCAGGTCTCTAGTCGGGATCATTAATGTTTACGCCCCCAACATTTGCATAACGAATACCAGCCCATGTTCTAGGCCAGCTGGACCTGCACAGCTGAATCATCGATGCAGTGTTGCCAGATATTGCTATTAAAACAAAAAAAAAAGGATAAATAAATAAAGATAAACAGAAATTATTTCAAATCTTTTGCAAGTAAGATAAGATAAAGATATCGCTGACCCTAAACTGCAACGTCCTGCTTTAATAACTTTCTAAAGTGTCAAAAAAAGTGGAAAAGGCAAGTCCAAGAACACTTATAACAGCTGGATCTGACAACACAGAGGCTGCGTCCGCGCCCTCACTCACAACTCTCTCTCAAGCCTCGTTCACTCCACAAGCATCTCACAGCAATCATGTTCATACCACGGATGCTAAACATTCTTGCAAAATCTGTATAAGGTTGGATGCCTAATCTCTCCATCGTTCACGCCGGACAGTAGAGATCTGTTTGCTGTGTGAGCTACTGAAATGAGCCGCGCTGTGAAACAGCCAATCAGAGCAGAGCTCAACATAATTATTCATGACCCTTCCAAATAAGGTAATAACAGACCATTTCATTTTAGGGACAAATCCTAGTGTTGTAAATGGACATGTAAAACCGTTTCTGGAGAATTTTTGCCCTTACCTAAGACACATACCTTCTATGTAGATATCAAAGAACAATTTTAAATATTGTATCAATGCATTCTATGGCACCTGTAAAACAATACATTTGAATTTAATCTTTATTTGAGTAAAGTGTTTTTTTGTTTGTTTTTTTTACATTTAAGTACAGTAGTTTTTATTTAACTTTTAGGTACAACACATTTTAATTTAATCATTATTTAAGTTTTTTATTTACCTGTTTGTAAGCAAAGTGCAGTGTTAATGTTCAAACTGTGTATTTACAATGTTAAAGTGGCTGACAGCAATAAATATTGTTATTACGAATACAACGGCGTCGTTCTTGAACATTGCAGTGCTGTAGCTGAATAGTTAGGCCTACTACGCTACTGTATTTTAATGTTGGTCATTATGGTGGTACTTGGAGAGCCAAATATTTTCTGAGGTGGTACTTGCCATAAAAAGTTTAAGAACCACTGGTCTATAAAATATCATGAACACAATAACTGTTGTAGTCTACTTTTTAATCATTATATTGTTTATATATTATAATTGTTAATAACAATTGAACAAGTGACACAATAATCAATCATTGCTGCTTAAAAATGTAAGTTGAACATTCAATTCTTAAAGCAGGAAATGAGATACTGAATCAATTAATTTGAGTTTAATGTGGGTATATTATCAGTAATCATTAAACATTTGTAAATATTCAAAAAATGTTATCCGTTTATATTAATGTGATTCAGAGATGAAGGCCATAATACTAATGTTGTCCACACGAGGGATATAAATTAATTATATTTAATTGATATGAATTTAAATTAAAATATAAATAAAATTTATATGAATTTAAATTTAAATTTATATGAATTTAAATTGTACGAGACGTTTGGTCTCGTACTGTATCACATACCTTGTCAGTGTCGTGCGCTTGCTTAGCCCTTTGTAGTGATAAACAGTAAAGTGTGTTTAAGCGCTAGCAAAAGACAGAAATACTCTTTGAGAGAAGCAGTCAATCAGCGGAATTAAAAGTAGTTAAAAGCAGATCGTAAGTGCAATCCTAACAACCTGCGCACTTTGCCTATGTCTGCAAATACACTACTTTCTATTTCTATTGGTCCCTGGAATTGTCAGTCTGCAGTAAACAAAGCAGATTTCATTACATCTATTACTAGTCATTCAAGACTAAACCTCATGGCCCTGACAGAGACTTGGATCAAACCAGAAGACACTGCTACTCCTGCAGCACTCTCCAATAGTTTCTAATGTTTATCAACAGGACCACAAGGTAACTTCTTGGATGAATCAGATGTGCTACTCTCAACCTTTCCTGAGGATAGTACTCCACTAGTTATGCTTGGAGACTTCAACATCCATCTAGATAAACCTCAGGCTGCACACTCTGCTTGCCTCTTTTGATCTCAAGCGAGTGTTAACTACG
>NW_015647035.1:0-33207 GCF_001515625.1 Sinocyclocheilus rhinocerous
TGGCCTGGCGAAGCTGTTTGAGTTTTGCACTGAACCAAGGTTTGTTAGCAAGACCCTTTATGATGTTTCTCCTTTCTTTGTTGCGTAATCTTCTCTATGAGCTGCAATCCCAGTGTAGAAAAGCAGATTTGAATGAATAGACGCCACTGTGTTGGGGATTAGGCAGCAGAGACGGTGGCAAGTGCCAAGTGGACACTGAATCAGTTACTTATAAGGATTAATGGTGTGCTTGTGCATGTGTGTGTTTATGTATGCATATGGCTGGGTGTGGATTGTAAGCTTCCTGTTTGTGTGTGAATGATTTAATCTATTTATGAATCAATAATTTCAAGTAAATTATGCACTCTGGAAACACATTGCGGTCAGTTTAAAGGGATAGTTTACCTAGAAAATGAAAATTATTTAATTACACTCATGTTTGCTCCAAACCAGGGGTGCGTTTCCCAAAAGCACAGTTAGCCATATGGTTGCAAGTCCCATCGTTACTAACATTAAACACTAACACAGTTTTACAATTTGGTGTTTCCCAAATCCATAGTTCCAACAAAAATTCGCAAACAGCATAGCAAAGTTGTGTGGTTGGAACTACAGCTCTGTGGTTAGAAGCATAGTTTCATGTTAGTATGACATCTGGACTTAAATAGTATGACATGTGGGCTTTGCTCATGCACTTAAATAAGCAAGTTATCATGTATTACAATCTATCTTTCATTCCATACATAAACAATTTAATTATATGTCTTTTAGTTTGTTAAGAGAATTAAAGTGCTGTTTTTGAAGAGTGCCTATGTGTGTCCTTGCTCGTAAGGGAACCTGCAAAATACAACAAAATAACAGAACAAAAATAGCGAAGCATTCCTCATATACCATGTTCGTTATTTACAGTAATAATTTGACAGTAATTTGATCTCAAATTGATTAATTAGCAGAAGTTATCACTCCACAGCCTGCTTGACGTCATTAACGACAGTTCTAACCAACATGGTTTGAACAACAATGTGTGACAAAATTCCTACATTTTTAGGAAACAGTCATGGCTTGCTATTAGTTTCTCCAACATGGCATCGTACTTAAGCAGCAGGTTACAATGATGTTCGGAAAACACACCCCTGTATGACTTTCTTTCTTCTGGAGAACAAAAGCAGATATTTTAAGTATGTTTCAAGTATTTTTGGACAAAACAACACTGGTCTCCACTGACTTTCATTGCATGGACAATAAAATTCATGTTTTGCTACGAGGCCTGATTAAGGAGCCTGTTGCGTTATTCTCAAACTGACCCCAGTGTTTCCACTCTCTCCCACCTGCAGCTTCTCTGGGTTTGGTCCAGAGACAGGTGGCCAGTGGGAGAGAGAGAGCCAGGCAGCCAAGCATAGAGAAGCAGGCCATCAGATACTACCATGCATTCAGTGAGCACAAGCAGGCCTAGCATCTACTGCACGTGTGCCCACAAACCTGCTGCTCCTTATGCCACATCTGACATATCGCTAGATGAGCCTGTCTCAGCTGATGCTACACTTGACTGCTTGCGCACAGCATGCCGAAAGCATACACACTTCAGTCACCATCAGTCACATGTGCATAACCTGCTACGAGGAGCTATGGATCTAATACAGTGAGATGTTTTATATCTCCATATCCATTCCGTTTAATTGCAATCAAGCCGAATGTTATTCTACTTCAGTTTATTTATATACAGCAATAATGAGATCTCAATCGTCATGGGGGCATTTAATTGCCAATGCTTCTAAATGCTTTATTCTTCATGCCATATATAAAACATTGTAGGCAGACTTTCTGCAAAGCTTGCAGTGGGTCAACCTTGCCAAATCAATCTGATAAAGAAATTAAGTGGATTACACTCCATAACTAATGTTGAAATCCTTTTAGCAGAGCGGGATCAGTTTAACCATTTGTTTTATTTCATTTATTACATTAATGGCATAAAATTACACACAATGCTCAGTCTATACCTACTGTATTCACAGCCTGTAGATTTAGTTAATTTTTCTGCAAGTTGCATTGAGAACAACATGTTCCCCACAATATTCAGATTAGTGGTGGACCTATATGTTTTTTAATGGTTTGATTAATAATGATAAAACTTGGTATCCTGAATATGTGGTCCTGAATCATTTGCTCAGTTTTAACCATCATTTATTCAACTTGATTGCTTTGGTGGCATCATCAAAGTCAAAAAAGCTTCAAATTTATCTTAGATCACTTAATGCTTAAATGCTACACAATTTCCATCATTTGTTGCAGTGTCAAAAATGAACTTTTTTAGTATTATTAATGGCCAATATTTGGGTATCAATTTTCAAGAGCGTCTTCAAAGCATCATAATTTAAGTTCAGTACTTCAACCCATAATAAATGTGATATGCTTCGAAAATAATATTGCATATATAAAATGTTACATAACAGATTTTTGTGCCCTAATATTTTAAATAGTTGGTTAAATTTGTCACTTTCCATGGCATTCCTGCCACGAGCCCTGGTTCATTTCTGACCTTGATGTATAGTGACTGAGTCTAGCCGGGAATGCAGCTCTACTCGGATCTTAGCGAGTGACGCATTGCGGCTACGAATGGACCAATCAGAAGCCGCCTCTCCTGGCCATAACCTACAGTACTTCGATTGACGCATCACACTTTAGCAGAATGTATGAGTCCGCCGGTTAGTTAGTTCCACTCAAAACAGGTCCACCTCGTTGCATATGGCACATTTTCGCGATTTGAACACGTCGCTATCGTATAAAATCCACGCTACTTTGAACTGCACGCTTGCGCATCACAATAGTGGCATTTTTGACGCTCGTTTCTGATAAGGAAGGAAGTGTGTTGGCGGATGCAGAGAAAGCAGGGGGAGGAGTTTATAAGCGACCGTTAAAAGCGCATCAAGCACTGTGCGATTGCATCCTGTTTGTGTGCCAGCTGCGGACTGTTGTTCTGTGTGGAGATACATCTGTTAAAACAGCGCGATGGTGAGTAAAAACTGTTATATGTTACCGTCACTGCTTATTTGGTGCAAAATGCAGTTATTATAGGCAGCATATCTAAAATAATGCGCGCTACAGTCAGCACACAGTTCCTTGATACTGAGTGGCTGTATGTAATTTTTTTTTAATGTATGGGAGTGATAGCAGGTAACGTTAGTCTTCTGCCTTGGGTTTATATATGCGTAGACATTTAATTTCGTATGTAAACTTCTATTCACTTAGTTAACTATTCAGTTCTTGCTGTATCGTGAAATAATCTAAAGCAACAGCTTGGAAAAGCTTCATTGATAGCGAAACACAGTTTATCAGGCGCGTCAGCTGCAAATATGGCGCATTTCTCTTGCACGAGCTCATGTTTGAATATTTGCTCGTTATCAAACACTTAATAGTTATATGGAAAGCATTTGACGTCTGTGGTCTTTTAATTCAACGATGTTTACATGAACAAAGCAGTATAAAGACTTTTACGAGCAGTGGAGAAGGATTGCGCCACCTTCTGCAGTTAGTATTAAAGGGATGGTTCACCCCAAAATGATAATTGTCATTATTGACTCTCACGCGGTTACAAATCGATACGACTGATTGACTTTCTAATTTGGAACACAAAAGGAGATGTTAGGGACTGACAGTCTCAGTCCACATTTACTTTCACATTGTTTTTTTTAGTTTTTCCCGCCACATAATGAAAGTGAATGGTGACTGAGGCTCTCAGTCTGTCTAACATCTAATTTTGGGGTGAATTATTCCTTTAATCAGGTCTTTTATGATGTCTATGTTTTAAACTACTATAGACACGTTGCCAGCGGTATTAAAATTAATGGTGAATAAATATAGGTTTTCTGATGGCTGATTTGTAAATTATTAGATGTGGTGTCATTCTTGTTTTGTTTTTGTTTTTTCTCCTTTGCAGGCTGACCAGTTGACAGAAGAGCAGATTGCCGGTAAGACATCCCCCTCCCGTCCATTGGCACATGGCCGGTGGTGTGGATTCCCATGGTTTTCTTCTCTTCTCCGCCCCCCACTCTCTGTGGATTTATCTTATTTCCTTTTATGGCGAGCCTTGAGACTCTGTCGGGACACATTCCCCAAATGAATGGACAGGTTGTTGCGGTGGGAAGTGTGTGGCACCAGTGTTTAAGACAAAGTGAATGAGTAATTGCCGGGGCTAGTTGTAATTTTCGATGAACACACCCTCTTCTCTGTTAGAGAGAGTTAGTAACTGCAGGCACAGAGGAACAAGGGTGTGTCCCCTGTTGGACCGAACATCTCGATGGCTTTGACATGAAGCTACTGTTTCACCAGCCGCTGGTTGAGTCTTTTATGGCCTGATATTGCAGGTTCTAGTATCGTGATGGACTTGTAGCGGTTCTATGGGTAGCACATTATGTTCTTGCTGGCATTATAACGGATTTTTTTGGCTTATTTGGGTAACTTTAGTGGCCAGGTGAATTTTATTTATTTATTTATTTTTGTGCATTTGTGAATGCACTTTTCTCTTTATATCTAATGTACGCTAGAATTGTGCTTGTATATGACAACAGAAACATTTTTCTTTAATTTTAGATGACTTTGGGTTCATGTTTCTGGTGTTTACGTGCAAAGGCCATCCTGCATGTTTATCCGAACACTTTGGTAGAAAATGGATGTGAAACCCTCTCACTTTCAGGACACACGGTGTTTGTTTTTTGACTTGTGTTTTAATCGTGGTTGTGCGATTACAGTTGAGAACCTCAAACAGAAACGCTGTGAAACCATTTAGGTCATTGTGGTCGGTCACCATAGCGACAGTGAGGTCATGGTGGTTTATCCATCCAGACCTAGTCACTGAAGTGTGTTTCCCTGGAGAACGTGTGAGGTCACGGCAGTGTTTCCATGCTGCTCTGAAGTGTAGATCCTATATCAGCTCAATAAGGTCACAGCATTGGATCTCCATATGGTTTAGTGGGTCTCCATAGGAACAGAGTGAGGTCACAGTGCTAGATCTCCATAGAAACCGGGCCTCGGAGTTGATGGTTTGCATAGAAGCAGGGTAAGGTTTCGTTTGCGTGGGGACAGTCTGTTGTAGCAGCCAGTGGCATTTTACATAGAGATGTCACATTTCTCTTTTTTTTTTTTTTTTTTTTCCTTTCTTTGGGTGTCACACATGTTCTTCCTGTGTGTGCGCCTTGTGTAATAAACTGATAATTACAGACTGTTGTAGCAATGCAGGCGCATATGCAGAGTTTTTTTTTTTTTTTTTTTTTTTGCAATGTCGTGTTTATTGAGTATTGGCAAACTGCTGTTTAAAGTATGTGTTCATTGAGTATTGGCAAACTGCTGTTTAAAGTATGCACAACTTTGTTGTCGTTCTTGATGGTTGTGTCTCTGACCCTAAATTTTAAAGTCAACTTGGTTTGCAACCTGTTTTACTTTCAAAATTAGACATTTTTCTGAGTGCAGCATGAAATTCAGGGAATGCAAATAAGTCAGGATGTTATCCATTAGGAATTGGTTGGATTGTGAAAGTGGCCGTTATTTACTGGAATGAAGCATGATTAGGGATGTAACGATTCACTCAACTCCCGATTCGATTCACGATTTTGATTTCACGATTCGATTCACGATTATTAATAAAAAAAATTTAACAAAATGAGATTTAAGACCAATTATAAATTAAATGTGTCCTTTTATTATTACTTTGGCAAAATGCTGCACATTTCTTTGTGAAATTGAAATATAACACTATAATAATATACTAATATAGCACTTGCATATTACTGCTCTTTTGTTGGTTTTGATTGCTTCTATTGTCCTCATTTGTAAGTCGCTTTGGACAAAAGCGTCTGCTAAATGACAATTTTAATATAATGTAAATGTAAATAACAAAACTAAATTGAAATTTTAAAACAAGCCCCAAATCAAATAAATAAGTAACACAAATAAATCTCTTCATATAACAAACTTAAGGCTTTGTCTGTGCTCTTTCCATTTAAAATTAGAGGCAATCATTTCCAAACAATGATATAATTATGTTTAATAATCATTAAACATAATAATAATCATGATCCAAACAAAGATGCTGCATACATGCAACATGAGCAGTTTTTAATCTAAATTGGATTGTATAATTTCGAAATTTGAAGCAAAAACAGAATGGTTTGACTTCAGTTTTGTGAAACTATAAATAATAATATCTGCATGAAACAGCAGTTCTGAATGAGACGCATATTCACTCTCTGCCAGCAGCTGGCGCTTAAAGCATTTCCTTGGTTTCCGCTGTAAACAAAGCAGCGCTGCACTTATGAACTTTAATATGCGTTATACAGAGGCAAGATGAAAAGAAAAAATACCATCTAAACTTTTCTAAAGACAGTAAGTTCCCCTCAGACATACATTCATATAAACTCCTACACCCAAATGAATCGCGATTTGTTTAGCATCTCAACCGATTTGAATCGATTTTCAACCGGCTCACGGTTAATCGTTACATCCCTACTTCGTAGACATCTTTAATCTCTAATAACTCCATTCTGCTGTCTGTTGTCGGTGTTTCTTTGTCTGAATATGGCACTTTTCACATGCTGTGTGGTAATTTAAATGTAAATAACAAAACTAAATTAACATTTTAAAACAAGCCTCAAATCAAATAAATAAGTAACACAAATAAAATAAATGTCTTCATATAAACAAAATAAGGCTTTGTCTGTGCTCTTTCCTTTTTAAATTAGAGGCAACCACTGCATTCTTGATCCAAACAAAGATGCTGCATACATGCAACATGAGCAGTTTTTAATCTAAATTGGATTGTATAATTTCGAAATTTGAAGCAAAAACAGAATGGTTTGACTTCAGTTTTGTGAAACTATAAATAAAAATATCTGCATGAAAGCTGAGCTGAATGAGACGCAGATTCACTCTCGTCCAGCAGGTGGCGCTTAAAGCATTTCCTTGGTTACCGCTGTAAACAAGGCAGCGCTGCACTTATGAACTTTAATATGCGTTATACAGAGGCAAGATGAAAAGAAAAAATACCATCTAAACTTTTCTAAAGACAGTAAGTTCCCCTCAGACATACATTCATATAAACTCCTACACCTAAATGAATCGCGATTTGTTTAGCATCTCAACCGATTTGAATCGTCACATATTAATCGCAGTTAATCGTTACATCCATGATGGCTTTATGATGTCAGCCAAAAGGCAAAAACGTTTCTTTTCTTTTTTTCTTCTTTAGAATACCAGGCGCTGATGAATTGTTCATTAAGACCAGGAACATTTGTTAATATAAATAAGGTCAATATGTTTCATGTTGACTTTAAATGCTCTATGGCTTCAAACTTCTTTTGCCTTAATATCTGAAAGAGCTTGTTTTGGAAGTGAATGTGTAAAGAAGGGCATCCCTTCTTTGGAACTGGCCCCACTGGTTCCTCTGTGTGTCTTTTGTGTTCAGTGTTCGTTTATCTTTGGGAGATTCTGTTAATACAAGGTCCCGTTTCATTTATCTGTCACCCTTTGCAGAATTCAAAGAGGCTTTCTCACTGTTTGACAAGGATGGTGATGGCACCATCACAACCAAAGAGCTGGGCACTGTCATGCGCTCGCTCGGACAGAATCCAACAGAGGCTGAGCTGCAAGACATGATCAATGAAGTGGATGCCGATGGTAAGGAGGATGCATGCGGTCATCAACACAAGTGTTGAATGTTAAAAGTTGGGGTTTGTCTGAATACTTCTGCTTTCTGCATAGGAAATGGGACGATAGACTTCCCAGAGTTCCTGACCATGATGGCGAGGAAGATGAAGGACACGGACAGCGAGGAGGAGATCAGAGAAGCATTCCGTGTCTTTGATAAGGTAAAGCTTGTCCCGTTCCAGAATAAGACACTAGTGCCACACAAAGTCACGTGCAGTCGCTGACCTGGATATCCTGTGCTGTAGGATGGCAATGGTTACATCAGCGCAGCTGAATTGCGTCACGTCATGACAAACCTCGGAGAGAAGTTGACCGACGAAGAGGTTGATGAGATGATCAGAGAAGCAGACATTGACGGAGACGGACAGGTTAACTACGAAGGTGAGTTTGTGGAGTTGATTTTTAACTTGTTGGTTATTACACCATGTCCTCAATAAAAGTGAGAATGCACAATCACAGCTTATCAGAACATGGTTTGTTTAATTGGGATTTTTGGGCCAATAAGATTCCACTGTGGGCGGGGCTCAACGCCACAAAATAACCAAGTGACCAGCAAAATAACATTTGTTGCAGTTGTGGCTGGTTAGGACACAGTGTCAGGGTGCAACTTTACTTCATGTATGAAATCTTGTCATCTTTCGCAAACGGACTAACACGTTCTCTGTCTCCACAGAATTCGTACAGATGATGACGGCGAAATGAAGGCCTTGTACAGATCCTCTCTCTTCTATAAATAATTTGCCTTTTTTCCTGTTTAATTTCTGTAAAACGTTAAGTCCCCTCCCCTTCCTCCTCTCGGCTGTCCAAAGGAACTGCATGTAAACTGCATAGGATCTTCAGTCCTCATGTCCCTTTCTTTTGCTGTCATCGTGTTTTTGGAGTGGCGGTGCGGTTACACGATCAGGTGCTTGTTGCCGCGAAGAAGGGGTTGTGACATGCAAAAAAACACAGGTCATGTCTGTCTGCCCCCCTCATGCGTAGCAAGAGTGGAGACCTGCCTGCTGGTTGTCTCTTGGCAGCGACGTTGGCATGGCAACAATGTAGAGGAGTAACTCTGCATGGACTATGGACAAAGTATATAATATATATATGAAATTTCTCAGCATTGCACTACTGCAAAAAAAAAAAGAAAATGACACGGGTGTATCTACAAGATACTCGTACATAAACTCTTTTTGTATCTGCTGTTCTATACCAAGAACTTGTTTGAATCTTACAATGCTTTTTAATGTTTTATTCACTAGTTTTCTTTTTCTTTCTTTACTTTACTTTTTGTCTTTTTTTTTATTTTATTTTTTTAAAGCCGCCTAATGGCATTGTTATGCCTCAGATAGTCCATTCCAAGTTGTATATTTGTTTTCCAATAAAATTTACTATTTACCCATGCTGAAAAGTTTCTTTGTTTGTGAAGCATCTTTTAGCCCTCTAATTAAAAACTCTTATGTTAATAATTATGCATCCCAGAGCTGATCTTAGTGGTTTGAAACTGCTAACTAACTTAATTAACAGATGTTTACAATATTTATTGTAATAGTTGAAATGATTCATTTGTAAATCACTATTCAATGCGTCTCTGAGTCAGCTTGACAAATGATTGTGTGTACTCGCAGGATAGGATTGGGGCGAGGCCTCCATGTCAAAAAAGCTCATTAAAATACTCTTGAATGACAATTGTTGTAAAAGTCATTTTTCCACTGAGTTTAGATATGTGCTATTCAGAAGTTTAGCTATGTTTGTCAGGGTTTAGTTGTTTTTATGTATGTTTGGAGAATTTATGCTGTACTAAGACCTAGTATTGCATAATATTAGACGCCTATAAAGAAACATGCATGCATCAATCAACATTAGGTATAAAGACTTTTCTAGACTACCACTAAAGGAGCTTTTTGGGCAATCCAGAAGAAAAGTATGAGAATGTTAAACTGATTTATTTCTTCTTTTTTTCATGAGCTCATTATAATAGCAGTAAGCCGAGAAGCGTGGCTTGGTTATTCATGCTATGTCAGTGTTGAAGTGCACTGGTACAGGAGACAGCTCTGACAAACAGTAAACACTGGGCCCTTCAGTTGCTTGTTGGAAGCATGTGTTCCTGGTCACCTAGCAACAGAGCAGAACATTCTGCCCTAAACTCCCAAAGAGAGCTGCTTTCTCTGCTGTTATTCATGTGTGACAAACCCTTACAAATGCATGCGTCATACGCCTCTTGCATACAACGATTATATAAATCAAACTATTTTATATGGTTTCAGCAACCTAGATTTGATAGATCCCTTTCAAAGTTTAGGTGATTTATTGGAGCTGTATAACTCAGCTATTTAATTTATGATTCTTTATGAGAAATTGAATCAGACACATGTATACATAGCCTACAGTATGAGTAAAATTATTGTAGATAGCAGTTTAGATTGAAATTTAAGAGATTAGATTAGATAATTTGATAGTTTTTTTTTTTTTTTACAATATATCAAACAAAATCAGTAAATGTAACTAATGAATAAGAGAGCAAACACATAGCAGAACTTTGTGTATCCAGTATTCTTGATTAATAGTTAAATAGTAGGAGTATCTAAGCAACGCTTCTTGTCGTTGAGGTGTCTGTTACAGAAGACAAAGAGGAACGACAGAAGTATGACCACAGGAAGAGAGAAAACATTACCCAAAGGAAAATGTATAGATGGGGTAAGTTTTCACATTTACTGCGGTGGAAGAAAGACAATAGATTTCTCTATAGTGCAGGGATCTTCAGTCCTGCAGAGTTTAAGGGCTTTAGCTCCAACGCTGATCAAACACACCTTCTAGTAACTTTCTAGCAATCCTGAAGACCTTGATTAACTTGTTCAGGTGTGTTTGATCTGGGTTGGTTCAATGTCCACTTACAAAGGTATATATATTTATAATATATACATTAATTTTACAAAAGTTTTTTATTTCAAATAAATGTTCTTGTAAACTTAAATGAATCAAGTTATTCTGAACAAAATTTTTTTCTGAAACAGAAAGAAATGTACACTGACAGAAGTGGCTGGTGGAGAAACACTATTAAGGTAAGTGATCTTTTACAAAAGATCCAACAAAAAGAAGCATAACAAGAACGCTTGTTCTGAAACATTTATGGCAAACACAACATAAAGTGTATTTTTGGTGTAAGTGGCCTCGGTCTCAAAAATAAGTCCTGTCTCACACCGCACACGAGAGCAGCTTGTATTTATTTTGGTTCTCATATTAACAGGCTACAGCTTTCACACTGCCTGCATAAGCAGCACTGCATAACCACAGCTGCAAGCAGAGCCTATTTTTTTGTCCTGAAAAAAAAAAAAGCATTATAAACCTATATTATCAATACAATGATGTTTTCAGTCCAGCAGTTTTTTACAGTTCGGACTCTGTTCCACGTAGGTTAATAGCCATTTGGATGTAAATGTGGATCTCCTATGTTACTAAAGAACAGTGTAGTAACTTTAGGAATCATGTGAGGTGTGAATCCGGCATAAAAGAGGTCTCCTCATTCTACCACCAGAACTATCCCATTCCTGGCAGTTACCACATTCGGGACTTCATAGAGGAGACAGAACTTAACCCTGTGGCTAGGACGTATGGCTTCAAAGGCCCCAAGCGAAACACCCTCATGTCGACTGTACATCGAGCGGACGTGCTATTGCCCGGGGCATATAACTTCACCGACTCAACCAATGAGGCGCTGCAGCGCCAGGCAACTTACTCTTTCAAAAGCTGTCCCAGACCTGACATCCACACTTTGGGCCTCAGGGATAAGGTCAGTGAGTCACCCAAATCAGTGATGCCCCTGCACTGTACCCTGACATCACCAGCATTTCAACACGTCACTTCTAAATCATGAATGTCAGTAATCATGTATGCCAGTATTTTTATTATTATTTTTTTTTTTTGTGAGTAACATTTGTTGACAAGGGGGGACTGGTCCCTCCAGAACCGCCCCTGACGATGCAGTCCATTGATGAGTCCGTCTGTCCGCGGTACATTTAGCGTTTGGTTTATAGTTCACACAGAATGAATTGCAGTGAGCCAAATGAACGCAGTGCAGTGGAGTGAAATAAGAAAAAAATGTGCAGGTTCTTGAGACGCATTTCACAGACCAAATTGCAGTGAGCTGAACGCAGTTAACACAGAACACTTTTTTTGCCATTAAAAAACAGTTTAAATGTGGCAAAGTGGTCAAAGAGACAGTCTAGCACAGACTGACATAGGAAAACAATTGGAACAGAAAAACATTATATAACCTGCTGTTGAACAGAACATTTTCCGGCCGGTAGGTGCTTCCTACAGGTTTGATTCAAAGTGATGAGGTAATAATACAACTGTTCAGAATTGATTTCTATACTTTGTAACTTTGCCTAGTTTACAATGTGACAGAGTTTTAATGAATACAGCTGAATGTAATCAAATAGTTGTTTTGTTGCAACCCTGACCCCAATCATTTCAGAGCATTAAATTGTTCCTCAAGGTGGCTACAACGTTCTGTCTTATATTCCATGACATGTTCGTATTGGTTTAGTGTAAACAGCAGTATGCCGACTTGACACTAAAAACAGAGGCAAAATATTTATCTGATAATCAGTGGCTGGAGCTCACACCGAGTATGTGAATGAGTGTGTCAAAACAATTGGTTGATGTAGTGTTTGTGTGTGTTTAACGCAGGATATTAACCTCTCACCCGGTCATTATGATGTTACAGAGAAGCCTGTCCCCAAATCACCCTGCAAGTGAGTAGCCCTTTCACACACACCTAGTCAGAGAACATCACACACTGCAGCGCGGCGATGTTCTTGGCTTCTTCCTTAATCTCAGGCAGTTCACAGAACAGCCCTCAGATGCTTTAGTGCAGGCCTCAACAGCAAGGATGGTCCATTGCATTTGCACTTGTCTCTCAAATACATGCTTTATGGAGACTTAACATTTGGCTTTCTGTGATATACTTACCTGTTGGTGATTTAAAGACATGACAAATGTGAATTTATCAGCTTGGATCAACATAGATGAGATTTTGTTTGAATTTGTAAGAATAATCTGCTTCATTTCCAGCTGTTTTTATTTAAATTTACACCTTTATCGCTGGTTAAACTTAAGAGGAACATTCAGATCCTAAAACTCCAGTTCAGTAATTATTGTGGTAACTGTTGTATAACTGTTGTGGACAATTAATCAATTGAACATTGAAGTATCTAGCCAAAGCATACAAAGTTTACTCAATTTAATTGTACTTAAAGGTGTCACGGTTATGGACTTTTGTGTGTGTGTTCCTGTTCTCCTGTCTTCGTTTTTCATTGACCTAGTTTTCCTTAGTTGCCCTGATTAGTTCATTCTGTTCACCTGTGTTGATTGATTAGCTCGTTTGTCTCCATTCCTTTAAGCCCTGTGTTCTCCTGAGTTCCGTTGTCCTGTATTGAGAATGTTTCCTGTTGGTTGTGCTGTGGTTTCCCTGAGTTTCTCTAGCGTTTCTTCTGTGGATTTATTAAAAGACTGTTCTTCGTAGTTCTCCATTGTCGTGTGCTTCTTACAGCATCAACAACTGTAACAAAAGGTCAAAAGTAAGAAGTTAACACTTTTTCTTAGCTTTGGAAATTTACTGATGAAATGAAGAAACAGTGGTGATTTCCCCATTAAATAAGAAGAAATGAGAGGATATATTATGTAATAATATATCCAGTGACGTATGTTAGCTCAAAATGCAACTGAAAGGAGTAAAGTATGACTACTTCTTAAAAAATGCAATTGAGTAAAAGTAGAAGTATTCCGTTTCAATAGTACACAAGTTCCACAAAATAGTATGAAATACAGTTACCCAAGTACGTCAAACCCTTCTGAATTATAGAAGGTCATATGGCAGGACAGTGCTAAAAGTGCTTTAAATTTCATGTCAACTATCCATTTTACAACAAATGAGAATAAAAATAAATGAATTAAATGCATTATTTTTGTGGTGGGGCCAATAAAATATTAGCAGAGCAAGTACAAATCTGAAGCACAGCCTGACCTATTGTTGAGGCCTGTAGTATTTCACTTGTGTCTGTTGACTCTTTCTACTCCTTCAGCCTGTCTGCACCATTTTATTGTCTTCTCTTATGACACTGGTCTCTTATTGCAGACATGTGATGTTCCGATCAGTGGTACAGAGGGTCAGCTTTCTCCCGGTAAGTGTCCGGTTTCAACATAAAAATCTCAACCTAACCTATTATGTGTATATTAAATGCTTTGCCTTTTTTAGCCGAGAATGTTTTTAAAAGCATCTAGATTCGAGTGAGTTTCACTGCTGTGCGTCAGTGTTGCACCTCATGCACCATGGCTTCAGTGGTGTGTTGGCTGGTTATTCGAGCTGTGCTGGCAGCTGTCTAGTATTGATGGAACAGTGAGGATGCTAAATCATTCTCTGGGTCTCATTAGAGCGAACATTAGGGCTTTGTGTGGCTGTAAGAGGGTGTCATTTCATGTAAGACAAGTGTTTTGTCAAAGGATAAGTAGCTAAGAAACCTCAAGCTTATTCTTAAGATGACAGATCAAACAGCAAACAGCCAAATTCTCTTATACTCATTGGCTGATCTTAAGGCTGGAATACACACAAATCATGTTTGATATCCTCCAACTGGATGGAATCACAGTCTGAAGCTAAAAGATCGTCTGTTTGTCTGAAAAGTCTGGTCCTTTTATAAACTATGCGATTTTTCTGACAAAATCTGCAGACTGACTCTTTTCAGCAAATAGCAAATCTGACTCCAAACTCCCAGACTGTAAATTGGCCAAAATCAGGAAAAAAGTCAGGTATTGCAGTCTTTTTGAAATTTCAATTGCTATCCTCAGACATTGCTTCTTAAAAAAGAGAGTGCTGTTCGTGTGATATCACAATAACACACACGAGTCAAGGGTGATATTTCTTTTATACAACAGTTAAAAAGGGGTTATTATTGAGTAACTTACATTTTAGACACAAATCAGTTACTTGGTCTTTTTTGTTCCTCCAATAGAAATAGGTTCAAGCAAAGCCAAAGCATAATTAACCATTGTGTCCATGAATGAATCCTCTTGCACAAATTGGTGAACGATTCAATGACTCACTCATACTTCTTTCGATAATGGATGAGTCTGCATTTTTAAACAATTGGTTAATTAAATGACTTATTCATAAATACAGTCACCTGTTTTTTTTGTTTTTTTTCTGAATGAATCCTTGCTTAAATGAATTGGTTGAGTGAACGATTAAATGACTCATAAAATCAGTCACTTTCCGCCACCTACTGGTGTAGCGATGTAACAGAAAGAGTCACTGAAAAATCCAAACCAGTAATGCACAGAATGAGAGTCTGTCTGCAGCATACAAAAACAGACAGGTAGAGTTATACAAACAGTGAAACGTCCCAGTGCTGTTGGACTGTAATATCAGGCTGTGTGCTAATCTCAGAACCCTCCGATAGTATTTCTTAGGAGATATAAAAATAGACACAAGTGAGACAGTTGTTGGCATAAAGTAAGCCTATAAAGCTATAAAATGAATGTAGATAGCACAGTTCAGGTAACTGGATGAGAATTGTGTGCTGATATTAAGATCTCTGCTATCCTGGCAAATTTGAGATCTTTTCTCTGAAACTCAAGAGGGGACATTTGAGATTACCAGAGTATTTCTATCTGGGGAAAGGTGTAAGAATGATATTTTTATTTCTTCTCCATTTAACCTCATTGATGTCTAGGAGAACCACTGAGATACTATAAAGACCTTATTTGTAATTTTTCATTCCTGGGTCATTTTGACTTTCACATATCCAACTTAAAGGCAGTTGTGAGTAGCTGGTGTTGGAGGGTGATGAATCTGGCTATTCTGAACAGGACTCAAACCCTTAATGAAATAATAGCTCAGTGCCTCTACAGACATGTGCAGTATGGCACTGCTATCCGTTCTTATCCAGGGTAATGTCGAGCTGGCTGGGCGTCCCATTGAAAAAGGGCGCAACGGCATGATGCCTCTAAAACCATCGGAAGTTGACCTCATGGGCAAGCAGGCAGAGGGAAGCAAGCTCCCCTGTGGCCAGCATTAACACCTCCGGCATGGTTCAACCCATTACACACACACACACACACACCATAGCACAGGCCAGCTGAATCAAGGCCGCTGGTGGAATCAAATGGCATATAATGATAGCAGACCGCTTTTGTAGCACAGGCGTCTTCTCAACTATGCTTTTGAAAGCATTTAAAAAGCATATCAGTGTTTATTAATTAAAGCCCAACTTGATCATAAATAAATAGTTTGGCCCGTGGGACATGAAAGGAGAAGTTTAGCAGAATGTCCAAGCTGCTCTTTTCCATCCAATGGAGGTGGATGGTGATTTAAACTGATATGGTTCAAAAAGTTCCAGAAAAGGATCATGACACTTTTTGGGTGAAATACTCCATCAACTGGTTAATTAAATACAATTTTAATTTCTCTTTTGTTGCATTTACTTCCACTGATGGATTTAGAAAGAGGGGCCAGCACCTGGACATTACAACCCAAGGCCAAGCACAGGCATTGCAGTCACTTCCTGCTTTAAGTCTACTGTACCACGGCTGTACAGTGTGCACTCGGTAAGCTCCATTTCTATGCCTGTTTTACATCAGCAAAACCAGTTTTAGGGCCAAAAATCACCACAGCCAGTGTATTGATTGTCACAAATGGGAAGGGCATACTGTACATGTTTTTGAGTGAAATAAAGCTAAAAGTCTCAAAAACCTTGCCATTTTGCCTGTTTCTGACAGGGAACTCCAGGACCAGGTGTGTATGAGCCCACATGGCACAAAGGTCAGCGGCTTAGTACTGATGTCAAAGTGGACTGGGCCCATGACCTCCTTTTTCGCAACATACCATGAACTTCCTTTTGTCTTTGACCTTCCCATATGTATTAATTTTAGTAAAATTTCCCATTCTTTTGTAAGTAAAGTGTTCCCAGGTGGCATGTGACTGACCTGCAGTGTTGAAATAATGTCAGCTGTTGTTTTAACATTAAAAAAGTTCTGTATTTTTTATTTATTTATTTTTTTATATAAAGTTAACAAAAGACGTGTATATCAACATTGTTTAACAAGATATTTGAACCAAAACATTGCAATATTATCATTGATTCGATTTGAAAAATCTAAACAAAGTTCAATAGTGATTCAACCTTGATCCACGACGTTGCTTCACCCATGAATAATTGTTGAAATGCTGGCTGGGTTGTCTCAACGGAAAATTATCTTTTTATCCATATTTTTTAAAATCTACTTTTAAGATTTAAGATTGAAGTACACTACTAGTGCACATTCAATACATTTATTTTCACAAGGGAAGGTCTCATTGCTATGTCTGCTATGCCATGAACTGACCGCCCATATAATCCACAAAGTTTTGTAATGACTCACACACACGCATAACTCATTCAGCCTCAACAAAGAGGTCAGTGTCACACAATAACACAGCTGCTTACAACACTCTCACACCAATAGCTAGATTAACTCCATTTCTGAGGCCCTGAATAATTCTGCTGACATTAATGATACTGATAATGTGGCCTACAGAGAGTGAGAGAGAGAGTGAGAGACATCAGTAAAATGCATGCATCTCGTGCCTACGGCTGAATCACAGCCATGCGGAAATAGAGCGATATCACACGGCTATTCGTGTGATGTTGCTCAAATATTTTGTTTTATAAAAGCGATAAGAAATGGGGGAAACCAAAACCATTGGTGACAAATCAACAACTGCACAAAGTCAGTACAAAATTAGTATACTCGTGCCCAAGAAACGTGAGTAAGTGTTATTGTTCCACTAAAATGGTGAACATTTCCATTATTCCCAAAATAGAATGTGAACGAGACTAGTGTGCAGTCAGGTGACGCTGTAGGGATTCATGCAATCGCACAAGTGTTTTTTAACAGGGTCATGTTCAGAGTCAACATCACACGAGAAGGCCTTGTATCATTTTACATTGCAATGGACAGGTGCTGGTACTACATCACAGGTTTATTATATGACTCATAATACTTTAAAGAGGATGTTCTGGGTTCAGGACAGTGGGGAGATGTACTATTGTTACTGAAATATGAACAACGCAAATTATGAAACAGCTTATTTTGTCCATCCTGAGAACAACAACTGATTGAGCACACCAAATGTGAGGGTGAATGCAAGGTTACAACCTTGAAAACTCATGTAGTTGTTGAAACTGATTCAGTAACAATCAAAAAAATTTAAGTAGTCATATCATAATTGTAATTTAAAGTTAGTTAATAATTTAAGTTTTTAATTGCCCCATCTTTTTGTAACTGCCTCACATTATGACGGATTAATAAAATAATTCATGCTGAAATGTGCTGTATAATTGTTCGGTCAGATTGTGTTATTTTAGTACACTGTAAAAAGTGGTCACCTGCAATCGTTAAGCAATTTCTACCTGAGCTTACTGTTAAATTTAGTTATGTTGGTGTAACTTAATATTTAGGATGATTCAGTAATGTTAAATAAAAAATTTTATTAGAATAAAATCCCTTTTTTTTCAGTATATAATTGAGACACTGTAATGTTTTTATTAATATTTTGAATTACTTTCTTATTTATTCATATTTATATTTAAATTTTAAGCTTTTAGTAATGGTGTTGTGTGTCTTTGTCATTTTTATTAGTTTTAGTTTGTTCATAAACGTCTAAATTTGTCTCTTTTTATTTTTTTTATTCATTTTATTTCAGTTTTAGCTATTTGAATACATCAAGTTATACTAAATGAAAATGATAAATAATTTTTTTTTTTTATTATTTCAAGTAATTAAATTTATTTTAATGTATTTTATGGCTTTTAATTAACTATAATAACCCTGTCAGGAACATTTTTTAATAGTAAGCTTCAGCCACATCTTTTGTTGGTCCTGGATCAACATTACTGTCGAGAAATACAGACTTAACCCAATCCCTACCCCTAAACCTAACCTTACCCATAATTTATTCCTAAAATCAGAGGGAAATGATAGCTGATTAACAAGGGTGTAGAAGCACCTAACCCTGATCGTAAGCCTAAAACTGACATTTCCTGAAAAGTTATCCCTCAATTCTGATTGGTTGATTGGAATGATGTTCCAGGATCAACAAGGATGTTGATCCAGGAACATGTTGTACTTGGTCAAATCACGCTCACCATTTAAAAACACCATTTAAAACACCAATAACACAAACACAAAATGTCATTGGTTTGTGTAATTTTCCAGCATCATACCTTTGTACCTTCATCATCATCAAAAAAAAAACTCAGTCAGTGGGCAGACAGCTGTCAGGGCTGTAACTCAGTCTGGACACCTGACCTTCCACGACTCCAGGGTCCCGCCCCAGTCTGAGCAGGAGCAGCAGGGCTGACCTGCCACCTGTGAGTAACCAGAGAGCCGTCCGAGGCCCGGGACAGTGTCACACACAGCAGAGTGAAACCTGAGAGAGAAGGTTTTCTCAGAATGCTGATCGCTTTGTTTTATTAGCACATAATCAGTCCAGATGAATAAACAAATGAGCAGGAACTTGACAAACACGCTGTTTAGTGGTGACCTGCATGTGCTGACGCAATTAAAAGCATTAACATGATATTTAATAGAGTGCAACAATGAACATGACATTTATTTTTTTCTCCGGCAAACTTCTCTTATTTCACAATAATTTTACAAAATAGGGCAATGATCATGGACATTCTTAAACAACTTTCAGGAGGATATGTTGAGCAGCACAGTTTGGTTACTCATTATATGATTTTATTTGGGTACTAACAATTTTATTCATAATTCATAATAATTTCATTTATTTAAAGTCATAATTCAGCCTCACCATAAACAGAAAGAAAAAAAATAGACCTGCATAAAGAATAGAAATCATTGAATTATTCAATAAAGGCTATGTATATACACTATATATGTACTTGGACACACCTCCTAATTATTGAATTGAGGTGTATTTTAATCAGACCCATTACCACAAGTATATAAGATCAAGCCATGCAGGAACAGCATGCGGTAGGAGCTTCATGGAATGGGTTTCCATGGCCGAGCAGCTGTATGCAAGCCTCACCAAGTACAATGCCAAGCGTCAGACTGAGTGCTGTAAAGTATGCCACCACTGGACTCTGGAGCAGTGGAAACCTGTTCTATGATTGATTACTGAATCATGCTTCTGTTTGGCAGATGGGTGAGTCGGGCTTTGGCGGATTCCAGCAGATCGTTACCTGCCTGACCGGAGGGATGATGGGATGGGGCGGTTTTTTAGGGGTTGGGCTAGGCCCCTTACTTCCAGTGAAGGAAACACTTAATGCTTCAGCATACCAAGACTATAGCATGCTATGTTTTCAACTTTGTGGGAACAGTTTGTGGAAGGCCCCATACTCCAGCATGACTGTGGCCCTTAACTTAAACAAAATTGAAGGCACATTGATAGTCCACCCAAAAATGGAATTTCTGTCTTCTTTTCTCACCCTCATGTCATTCCAAACCTGTATGACATTCTTCTGCGCAACACAAAAGAAAATATTTTGAAGTTCTCGGAACATTCTTCCAAATTCTTCTTCTTTTATGTTCCATTGAAGAAGGAATTCATACAGGTTTGGAACGAGGGTGAGTAAATAAGACTGAACTGGGTGAACTGTCCCTTTAACAATTTCAGAGCTCATGGTACTTCTGTCCTAAAAGGTTTGTACAAAATCAATTTCTCTATGGAGAACATGAGCGGGAGTTTTACTTCCAGGACCCTGTTGTTGTGCTCCATTAAATGATTAACTAAGAAAATCCCAAAGAACAAGCTTCCACTTCAAAGGCCTCCATCTAATCATTCCCTTTTCTTTCAAAATGTATGCAGCATAATGAGCCCAGGTCTCCTGTGTGAGCCATGCAGGAACATTGTTATGTGATAAGACACTAGGATCGCTCGGCTGGCTTGGTCAGGATAATTATACAGGCTGATGCTAGGAGACGGATAGCATGACTTTATCAGTTACAACCTCTCCAAATAATCCCATATATCAGCACTGCCACTCCTACTGCAGGTCACAAGCGCTAACAGAAAGAGAATAAATAAATAAATGAATACATAATGACAAAATATGTTAAAAATTAAACAACTTAATGCTGATACACTGTTGTGTCCTACCTGTCCTGTGTGTCGTCCTGCTTTTTCTGCTTCTTAATGATGGACTTGCTGTTCAGGTGTATGATCGCCAAACTCTTCTATAGCCTACATAAGATCATCAGTGGTAGATCATAATGTTCCACCGTCCTGGGCTGATATTCCATAGTCATTATTGTCTATCAGTCCACTCAGCTGGTGATTCTGGTGGTGGTTTTCTACATTGAAGTTCCCGAAGACATCAGAGGAAGCGAGGGAAAAGGGTCGGGTGTTGTGCCCAATTCTGACCCCCGCCAGATTATTTGGGAGGTTTAGGAGTAGGTGTGGGGGAGGGATTAGGAGTAGAGGTATGGGGTTAGGTTTAGGCAATCAGGTAGCGACTTCAACGAGGGGGATAATAATTTGGCAGGGGGTTGAAAACGGGCACAACACCGGGATTCAGGTGAAGCTGAGGCTGTCCTGGAAGTGAGGAGTCATCTGAAAACAGCGTATTTTGTTTGCATTTTATTTGACTTATTTTTTTATTTAGATTCATCATCATGCAGTCAGGTAATTAATTCTCGCATCCTAAGTACCCTTTCTTAAGAAAAATGTTGTGCTTCTTTTGAAAATTTGTCCATTATTATGTCAAACAGTAGTGTTGATGTTCAAGTTCAACTTTTTAATGAGTACTGCCTTTCAGTCTTGGACGAAGTTGCTCCAATGAAATCCAGAGCAGCCCCTCTGTTTAACTCCTCCCCTCGCTCTTTTTAAACACACCTGCCGTAAAACTGAGCATTTGTGGAAATCTGCTCGACTACTAGTTCAGTATCAGCATTTAAGAACTTCTAATGGAGTTTAATAACATGGTTAAGCATGCCAGAATTAAGTACTTTTCTATTCTAATATCTAGTAGCAGACATAATCCCAAAATTGACACCAACCATAACATCGCTTCTCCTCCATTCACCTACGAACCAAATCTCGTCAGTTGATGAGTGCAACAGTTTACTCTCCTTCTTTGTGGATAAGATAAATAATATACAAGATAATATTATTCCTTCTCTTCAAATACCTTGTACTTCCAGTTTAGTAAGTTTGGAGAAATTGTCTCATATAACAATAGAAGATCTCACTAAACTAGTTAGCTCTATGAAAATCTCTTCTAGTCCCCTGGATGTGGCACTGCTTTTTTAAAAAAATTTATTGACACCATTGGTCCCTGTGTGCTCACCATAATTAATAATTCACTAACATCTGGTCATGTTCCAATTAATTTTAAACAAGCTGTTGTTCAACCAATTCTCAAGAAAACAAATCTTGATCCATCTTTGAATTGATATTCAACTTTATATTTCCTTTAAGCCCCATGAAATTACGAAATTATCTCTTCTTTTAAATTGTATAAACTTTATAAACGTCTGGATGGCAAAAAATACCTGAGGTTAAATTCTGAAAAAAAAAAGAAAAAAAAAACAGAAGTACTTACCTCGGCTCCTCCTGGTGTTCTCCCTAAGTTGATGGAAAGTCCTGGCATTCTGTTAAAAACTTCCCTTCGTAATTTAGGTGTTCATATGGGGCAAGCCTTGAGTCTTGATCAATACGTTAAATATCTGGTTCAAAATTGTTTTTATCATTTGAGAAACATTGCAAAATTGAGGCCATTTGTGTCAATAGTGGAGATGGAGATGATTATACATGCTTTTATTTCCTCCCTCCTTGATTATTGTAATTCTCTTTTTACATGTCTTAGTAATTCTTCCCTGAAATGATTACAAGCGGTTCAAAATTCTGTTTTTAAGCTTTTAACCAAGTCATCAAAGAGATCTCACGCAACACCAATTGTAATCACTTTACATTGGCTCCCAGACAAATTAAAAATTCTTGTGTTGGGGTTTAGAGCATTGCATATAGGCTCCTGCTTATATAAATGAGTTGTTGTAACCTTACAATCCCAGCAGGAATTTGAGATCCTCCAAACGTATCTTGCTAGTTGTTCCTCGCTCCAGGTTAAAGGCAAAATGTGACTGTGCCTTTGAGGTAGTTGCTCCCAAGTTGTGGAATGCTCTTCCCTTGAATCTCAGATCTGTGGACCCTGCATGTGGACACTTTTTAAAAGTTGCTAAAAAACCCATTTGTTTAAACTTTTTTTTTTGTTTTGTTTTTTTGTTCGCTATGTATGTTCTTCTTTCTTTTTTTTAAATTCTCTTTATCTTGGATTTAAGCACTTTGTGACACTTGCTCTACAAAGGTGCTATAGAAATAAATGAACAATTATGTTATTATTTATCATGTCATGTTATTCATATGAATCTCTGGACATTTTTTTTACAATTATGTATGTACTAATTAAAATATTCTAGCAATATAATCTATTGAGTTTATTTTTAATAAACACTTTTAACAAAAAAAATGATAATCAGGTGGTATAACTTTCAATTATTAAATTAAATAATTCCATAAAGCATGGGTATTTTTTATTGGGTTTTAGCATTAGACAGCCTGCGCTAACCGTTCCATGTCATGAAAGCTCAAATTCATAATTTCAATTGTAAACTGTCTCAACGTGGATGTGTATTTAAGTTTTGAATTGCATATAAATGTATTTCAGAACAGACAGAAGCATCATACCATCGACCCATTTAATGGGACCTACTTATTATTCCTGCTGTGAAACATGATTGTTATGCAGAAGTACACTCTAAAAGATGCTGGGTTAAATACAACCCAGTGCTGGGTAAAATAGGGACAAACCCAGCAATTGGGTTGTTTTGACCCAGCGGTTGGGTTACTACCCAGAGGGTTGGGTTAAACATTTAACCCAACCGCTGGGTCAAAACAGCCCAATTGCTGGGTCTGTCCCTATTTAACCCAGCACTGGGTTGTATATAACCCAGCATTTTTTAGAGTGTAGAAACAAATAAAGCTCGATAAAATTGTATTGCTTTGAATCACATCCACATATCAAAACAAACAAAGAGGCCAGAAAGACCGGTTTCAAACAATATAAATGGGAGGATGACAGAACTACCATTTAAAGAACACTTGTTCATCTGTGCCAGCAGAGACAGTAGGCATGTATACTGTAGATGTGTGCAAGTACACAAGAATCCCACTTATAACACTTACATAACTCAACTCAGTGGTCTATGCGTTAGTTCAGTGCTCTCCCTAATTAACATCTTGATCCCGTCATCAAAGAGAACCAGCTAAAATAGCACAGCGCTGTTTTCCATGAGGCTTTAGACCCACGTGCTGAAGATCCAACAGCCTCCCCAGAAACTCAAACAAGGCCCGGCTGCTAGGCAACCACAGCCGCCCCAGAGAAAGAAGACCAAGGCTTTCACCAGCAGCACTGGAAACATTACATAAGATCTTAAGTGTTGGAGCTACAGGACCGAAACTGATACGGCATGAATACAAGAGAAAACAGTGAGACTGGGATTGCAAAATCACTCTTTATGAGAAGAACAATTTTTAAACAACATATAGTACAGACGATTATTAGGCTTATAAATACTAAAGAATTTAAAGTAAGCTAAAGAGTCAAGAATTCAACAGTTTTTCCCTGAGAAACAAGACTATGAACATTTTGCAGCATATTTGCAAAAACTATTGCAGTCAGAAAGAAAATGGGTAGTGTTCAGTCATTCTGTGCTGTGTTTATGTTGGTATGTGTTTTGGTCACAAGGGCGGCGCTATTTTAGTGCTGTGTGTACAGTGTATTATATAATAATAGACATTTTACACTACACATAACCCTGGGCTAATGTCTTTTTTCGTCATGCTAAAGGTGCTGTAAAATATATTAGCTGTTTGTTGAACTTCCACCAGACTAAGGGCCAGATTTACTAAACAAGGCAAATTAGCGCAAGAGCGCAATTCCAAAAAAGCTACGATGGGAATGTAAAGTTCTGCAGATTATCTACTGACAATACACAAATTAAAGAACATAGACGTGACATCTCATTTCCATAATGACCAACGCAATCTACCAAGAGCAGAGCAAATTAACATAAGATTGCAAACAAGCAGATCTTACATTCCAAATACATTCATACGAGTGGAAAATATACTTTCCCTTCTACCACGCACACTCTGTTCTCTGTAGTGCCTCTACCTGGCAGCAACAATCAGAGCCATGTCAAGAGCAAAATAGGTTAAGATATGCTTTTTTGGTGCGGTGAATAATAGCGGAAATACCAGTAAACTGAATAATGCAACCCTTAATAAAATCATGTTGCGTGATTCATTTAAATAATCTCCTCCTAAATGTTGCGTCTGAAAGGGAAAGTCCTACAAATGCACATGCAATAAGGTCAGCTGCAAAAATAACTCTGTCCACACCTATTTCACTATGCATCTTTAGTAAATCCTGACAGTACTTTTTAAATGCCAACAGAGGGTTTACGCTGGCGCAAGCTGTTAGTAAATCTGGCCCTAAAGGTGCGATCACATTTACCACTGCTCAGTGAAATTTTGCGAAATTCAGTCATTATAACAGGAATCCGATTGGACGTTTCGACACATAAAAAACAAAAAGGTTCGCCATCCACATTTTGCTGCACTGATGAACAGAAAGCTGCTTGGTTTGAAAGTGACAGTGTGTTTAAGGTCACATTTACTATAGCTTAGTTAAAATTCGTAGGCGTTTCAATAGAAAATTGGGAATTTCGTGTCAGGGCAAAAACAATACACGCAGATTTCGCTTCAGATTCAAGTTTTTCAAGTGAATTTACCACATTGAGCAATGAAAAACTGCTTGGTTTGAAAGAGAGCAGTGCTTCATACACAATTCACAATGGACTTTTTAATGCCCATTAAAATTCGTTAACGTGATCATGCTTTTAGCCACTGAATTAATGTGCGTTCACATTTATAGTTGTTTGGCGAAATTTTGAAGGTGAAATCCAATCATTTCCACATGAATCTGTGCAGATTCCGCTCGTATTCAAGTTGTTCATGCAAATTCGCCATTCTGAACAACAGAAAGCTGCTTGATTTGAAAGATATATCTGTGTGATCAATGCTTTATACAAATCTATTGGCAAAATTTCACTGATATTTGCTAATGTGGCCACAACTTTAGACCATTCCCTTTCAATAGAGTGAAAAGCCTAAATGTGCAATGTTATTGTTATACAGTATGTGTCATTAAAGTGATTGAAGAACAGCACTCGCTCCAGTGATTCATACACACATGTATGAGTGTGAGAGACATGTCAGAGTTCTCGGGGGATGATGGTGAAGGGCCGTATAGGGCAGCTGGACTCTAGCTCCAGTGCGGTGAGGAAGCAGTCCGGAGCCTGTGCACTGCCTCTGCTCTGCAGCGCCTCCCCTAGGCCACTCCAGGCCTCGTGTGCCGTGTTCTCCACCTGTATCGCATCCCTCAGCATCTTCTCCCCAAGACCCGCACGGCCTGTGCGCACCAACAACATCCCCTGTAGACAGGAAGAGAGAGAGAGTAAAGCTTTTTTGTTTGTTTTGTCGTGTGACGTATTTTTACAGAACGGAACATTTGACTTGTCTTGTGGGCAAGAAAAACATGAGTGTGGGGAGTTTGTGACAGTTCGCTGATGTGCCACATCACTCTATACATAAAAGTGTTTGTATGGGTAAAGTGGAAAGTTTTAAACTTGTAATCAGTACAATACAGTTTCAGGGTATGTTGACGCAACAATAATGGAAACGGAAAAATTGTTCCTTTGCGTTTTTGAAAAGTTTCGCATGCAGACGACAACGCTGTCAAAACTATCCCTATTTGGACAGATCCATGATAAAAACTAAAAAGGCTGTATTATTCATGCCAGGCCAGTAGATGGCGATGCCACTTTGTAAAGCAACACTACGCGCATGCGCACTTATGCATGCTCATGGACTGAACACGTAAAACGCATGCGCATGACATCACAGGTTTCACAAATCCACCTTTTTGTAGTTTACACAGAGTATCGTTTTTAAAAACTTGCACTTTGAAACCTGTTTTCAAAAGGTTTGCATTTTCAGGACCCCAAAACACTTGTTACATAAATGAACAGCCAAAACGCATAAAAACGTTTCCATTTTTAGTTGAAAACTGTGTCATGTAAAAGGCCCCTCAGACTCATGAATTATTTAAAAATGTATACATATACAGTACATACATGCAGGTAGGGCTGTCTATTTGAATGAACTGATCCAAACTATTTGGTAGACTACATTAGCAAAAATCTGTTAATTCTACACTACTAAATACTAAATATCAAGATACAGTGAAAAGAAACACCCCCTTTAAAATAATCACATTTTGTTGCTTTGCAGCCTGAAATGAAGACTGTGTGTTTGGTTTTTGTTTTTACCCAGCTGAATTTAATCAGTGCAACTAATAGCATCCAAGTGAAAGATATACTGTAACACCAACATGTCAGAAAAAAAAAAAAACAGAATCACTGAGTTGGAAAAAGGATCACCCCCTTGTGTCAGTATTTTGTTGAACAAAATTAATTTGTTTTTGCTTTAATTACAGCTTTTATTTTGTTGGGATATGTCTCTGTCTCTACTAACTTTGCACATCTAGACTTTGCAATATTTGCCCACTCACCTGTGCAGAACTGCTCAAGATCAGTTAAATTTGATGATGACCGTTTGCGGACTGCAGTCTTCAAGTCATTCCTCAGATTTTCAGTGGGGTTTAAATCTGGGCTCTGACTAGGCCATGCAAGGACATTCACCTTTTTCTCCTTCAACCACTGTGTGGTCTGTTTTGCTGTGTGCTTTGGGTCATTGTCATGTTGGAAGGTAAACCTTCTTCCCATTGACAACTTCCTGGCAGAGGGCAGCAGATTTTCCTCTAGAATGTCATTTGCGGGGGAATTTTTACTTTACAAATTACAGACAACAAAAAAAAACTTTTAAGCCATTTGGAAGTCAAACAAATATCAAAATATATCAAACATGTTCAAAGGTTGAAAAACTATGAGAATTATCAGCTTCTTGAATCTGAAATATCAGTGTAATTTATATTGTAAATGAACAGTATGGCATGAAAAGTGTGTTTAGAACTGCAGTGTATGTTGGTGTGTATGCCTAGAGTTAAATTCTGTTGAAATTCCCTAATCCTGCCAAAAAACAGCATAAACTGCTCATTGCAATTACATTTCATCGTCCCCTCTTTCAGCACGCACACACACACACACACACACACACACACACACACACACACACATCAATGCAGAGTTGTATTTCTGGGCACATGACTGCTGATTATGCAGGCACTTCAAAAGCACATCAGAGAGGACAATGACTCCGCTGGGGAGAGAGAAAAGCGAGGAGGAAAAAGCGAGGCGGGAAACGAGCCGCTCACAGATACAAGTGAAAGAAGCAGCCACAGGCAGGGCATGTTTTGAAATAACGATCATAACACAGCTGCAGGAATACACCGACTGACAGGCCCGTGGACCAATCACAGCTCAGTAAGAGGCTGTACTGGTGATTGGTGTTCATGAGTCTTATACCTGGAGGACTGAACAGCAAAGCACAAGCAGTACGTTTTAAAATGTAAATAGACTTGAGGCTGACACATTTGGACATAAAATAGCTCAATTTTATATAGTGATGTAGTAAAGGTGCCTCTTGAAGAACTGACGTAGGGTCACAGCCCTGCATCTGAACTCTACTAATCCAACGGGATACTGATCCCATCCAGCTGGGACCAGCTACGATTACAAGTGTCAGCTACTAGACAGACAACACACACACACACAGAGTACAAACACTAATTCATGTGTATTCAAGCAGACAGGAACACAGACACACCATTGATTCATGTGCAAACACACAACTAGATTATCAGAAAATCACAAAAGCCAGAACATTCACACATGCAGAGACTCATATTCTCACTGTTGTTTCTCGAATTGAAATAAAAATAAAACTGCGATATGACTTAGCACAATTATGAAAATGCAAAGAAAAATGTAATCAAATAAATATATGAGCCACACGTTTTAAAACAAAGCGCCGCGGCATTGTGTTCATTTCCACATGTGAACTGACTCGAGTTGAATAACATGGCATTTCTGGCTTTTGTAGAGCTGCTTATCACTGAATTGTTTCAAAATTGTTATTGATCTAAACTGAATCAACACTGAACAGGCTTGAGCTGAATAATGACACTATTTTCTGTTTAGAGCTGCAGTATAGCAGGATTTGAATTGTCTCCATAGTTAAGTTTCCATAATTGAATCTGCTATTTTTCCTGTTTATGCTGCTTTATGTCTGTATTGTATAAAGCGCTGTAGAAATAAAGGTGACTCGACTTGACACGAGCAGCTCACAATCCAGTGTTTTCTGCCAAAATAAGATAATAATGTATAAAATAATACATGTTTGAAAATATAGAAATGAAAACATAAATATCAGTATTGTAAATTTTCAGTACTGTAAAATAAAACATTTTTTTTATTTTACAGTGAAATAATATTACTACAGTAATATTTTCTAATATTATTACATTATAATATTTTATTTAATATATGTATTTAAGAATACTTTTTATTTATTTATAACTTTTTAATTATTATTGATATATAATCACAAGAATGTTGGTCAAATTGTGCAGCCCTACAAAAAAGCACAACAAACCTGAAGCTCTTTAAAGAAATGCATTTTACAATTTTATAAGAAAAATCACAATTAGATTTCCCCCCCCACGTTTGCAAATGTTAAAACAAATATTAGTACTGTAATTTTACAGTAATGCAGTTAGACCATAATTTGAAACTATAAGGTAAAATACTAGATTTTTTTATTTTACTGTGGAACAGTACTTTTACAATAGCAATATTTCTTATTTTAATATTTTTATTTAATTACAATGATAAGAATAAGAATAATACAGCAAACCTGGCGCTTTTAAAAATGCATTTTAAATAGCTAATTTCATTTTTAAAAATTGCACAATTGCAATTAGATTTCCCCCTCTGAGTTTGGGAGTGAATGAGCATGCTTACCAGATGGTTCCCAAAATAGAAAAATACAATAAAAAGCATCCTAGCATGCCAAATGTAACATGTTACAACATGGTGACTTAGTGCAAGTGCATGATGACCAAAGCAACATCAGCCTGTGAAAGCGTAAAGCGCACTCATGCCACGTCTCATATGAAATGGCCTTAACACTGGTTCTATGTCTCATTATCAGCTCCCTTGCACCGTATGATACAACTGCCTGGTTGCTAGGCATCCCATAAAGGCCTGAGAAGGAGTGAAGTGTTATAAATAATGTATTTGCATTATCTAATCAACTGACATGCCAATGGAAGAGAGCCAGAAAGAAGAGCGATAGAAAGAGGGAGGGAGAAAGCCATAGAAAAACAGAAAGGTCCCAGAAAGAGAAACTCATATGACATGAGATTGTGTTTGACTCAACTCAGCTGACATCCCTAAATGAAAAATACCCAACCAGATGCCTTGAGCGATGACTCAGACACACACGTTCATGTGGATCGCACAGCAGCAGATTCATATATGCTGTCAGTGTGAGGTTTTATGATCATGTGACCAGTGAGTTGTATAAAAATTGGCATGAATCAAGCAGAGGTCCTCTGTCCTCAGCTGCACCCTGCCATCTCCCATCCTCATTTAAAGGAGTAGTTCCTCAAAACTGACGTTGTTGTTTTATGGCCCATGGGACATAAAGGATCCGCGTTTGAAGCCTCTCCCACATTTTGGCTATATTCTTTTGTGTTTAATGAAATAAAGAAAAATACCTGAGCCCAAAATAAAAATAACTGAAGAAAACAAAGCCTATTTGTAGTACCACAATATTACATTTTTTTTAGCATTGTGACAATTTTAAGGATGCCCCTCTCTTTAGCACAATGACAAATCAGTATTATTACTATAAAAATAAAATAAAATGTATAATATTGTTTAAACAAAAATACTATTTAAAGTATTTTACATCGTGGTAGTATTGGTTGTACTTTGGACTGGTTAGACTGACTAAAAATAATAAAAATGGATGGCTTTCTTCAGGAATTATAGAAAAAAATTCTGTAATGAAATCGTTATTTAAAATAAATGGAAATCAGAAAAAAGTAAAAAAAAAATCTAGATTCTAGATGCATTACATTAATTAACATTTGGTCCTAAAAATGTATTTTCGTTTTAATTTTTTCTATTGTAAAGTTTGCATGAAATGGCATTTTCTAAATGCATGCTATTTTGTTTTATTATAAATTATTCATAGATGTCTTTCTTTTTTAATTTGATCTTGTAATGTTTAATCAAAATATCATATTTCAATCCATTGAAATGACTGATACTGTATTTCTCCAATCATTTTGTCCACTTAAACAATCGACTGTAAGCTCACATTCAGATCTGCTTCCATCCAATCAACAACCGATGGATTTAATCAAGTCCTGCCCTACATGTTTTTTCTTTTTTAATAATCTTTTCAATAATAATAATAATAATATACATCACAATATGGAAGTAAAGTTCTGTCTCTACTTCAGTTACGTCACAACTTTATGGTGAACTTGTGTGACTTGGACATTTTTTCATGAGATTTACCTGGTTTTGGAAAGACATATGAGTAAACTGTGTCATAATTTTCCATTTTTGGGTGAACAGACAGGCTCTGAAATAAAATGTCTCAGAGGAAGGACAGAAGTAATGAGAGTGCTGCTGCTCTAGTCACAGGTGTCATGAAGAACAGAAATGCTTAACCTCTCCTCATTGAATCCAGCTGATGAAAACCTCAAAACTCCATATCAGTTCAATCATAGCTGCTTAATCCTGAGAAATCAGTGCTTCACAGTGCTGTGATGCTCTGATAAAGACCAGCTGTATGTATGTATGTGTGTGTGTGTGTGTGTGAGTGTGAGTGTGAGTGTGTGTGTGTGTGTGTGTGTGTGTGTGTGTGTGTGAACTATGCAGGGCATCACCAGCTAGCTCAGAATTAGTTCTCATCAGCTCAGGGAATTGATATTGTACGTGTTTTGTCCAAAAATAGCGGGGATGTGTGCTCTGATTGGCCAGATATAGGGAGAAAATGGCCTAGCTTCACTCCGTTTACTCCTGTGAAGATGAGTAATGAAGGGCCCGACATTATGCAGTCACAATGAGAGCAGAGAGTGGAGGCAGAGCTAATGTTAGCACACATCACTGTGGGTTGTAAAGATGTATGCACTGTACTGTATATACAGTAAGTTGCATATGCAATGACTCAATCATCATATCCCAGGACATCAGTGGTCTTCAAAGCTTTTCACGTTGACTAACATGAAATATTCCTTAATATGAATTTATAATCTCTTAGTATTTGGTTTGTCTCTCTTTTGCTTTAATGACAGCTGCACTAGAGCTGCATGAACTCCAGAAGTTTGTGTGAAACACGATTTGAGAATGATCAGAAGAATGTCATGAGCTTCAATGGAAGCAAGAACATTGTACTGTCTGTACAAAAGGTTACATGATCACAATTAATTGACAAAAATGCCAGATATTCTAGTCAAAATATGCTTTTGACATTTGTATTACTTTTTAATACATACATACACACACACACACACACACACATATATATATATATATATATATGTGTGTGTGTGTGTGTGTGTGTGTAAGATATGTATATGAGATAATATAATATGTATATGTATATGAGATAATATCATATTTATATGTATATGAGATAATATCATATTTATATATATAGTTTTAGTTTTAGTCATTTTAGCACTTCAACTTCAACTTATTTTTGGTTAGTTGCCAAGGCAACATTTCAATTTTTTTGTAGTTTTTACGTTACATTTTTTAAAGTTTGTTTTTCATCAAATATTGTATTTTATTTCAGCTTTATTTCAATTACTAGGCAGTCATTTCAGAAATCCATGTGATCGGGAATTTCACGTGAGGTCTAAAAAATTAAATGAAAAATATTTTTTCTTAATTTAAATAAAGCTCCAATAAAATAAAATAATATAAATATTAAATGAAAATACAAACACAAATTATTATATAGAATAGTACTATAATATTGTGATTTTTGTGTTTCATACATATATTTTAAGTTTTTATTTTAATTTTATTTTAAGTTTTGTAATTTTGTTATTTGCTTTTGTCATTATTGTTATAATTTTGGTAAATGTTTGTTTTAGTAATTTTAGTACTTCAATATTAACTTATTTCTTTTAGTTGCAAAGGCAACATTGTTTATATATTTATAATTAATATAATATAATAATTTATTTTAAGTATGTAAATAATATATAAATAATTTCAGCTTCATTTCAATTATTGAAAATGACTTAAGTTATTGTTTTAGTTGACAATAACAACAGTGGTATGGGTTGAAGATGTTAAAGTGAGTGCGTGTGTGTGTGTGTGTGTGTGTGTGTGTGTGTGTGTGTGAGTGTGTGCGTGTGTGTGTGTGTGTGTGTG
>NW_015647035.1:33217-34705 GCF_001515625.1 Sinocyclocheilus rhinocerous
ACGGCCCTTGAGCAGCAGCACTGAGTGTGAGGCGGGGAAGAGAGTTCCTGCCTCCTGCACACAGAACTGAGCTTCCTTCATCCGCCCGTCAGCCATGAACAACTCTCCTGCTTGGCACCACATCACAAAACATACACGAATATTATGAGATCAACAATAACCCATAATTGCACGAAAAATTACATTATTACAGTTACAACTCTCCACTTTCAGTGACTGCTTTGTCATATTGTGAGATTCTCTTATTGATATCATTGAGTGCACATGATGATTCATCTTTATGAAACATCTCTGACTTCACAGCCGTGACACAGCCATCTGGAACATCAACAATCTCAAAGACGTATCTGCTGCCACAGCATCAATACTCGCTCAGAGTAAAGCACTGAATACCAACATGCTCCATCATTTCAGACCAGCTTTGCTTCAACCAGGAGAATCGAACGCATGTAGCATTTTCTTCTGTCCAGATGATTTAGGATGAAGCTTTGGCAGCATATTTGCGATTGCAGTTATATGCTGACCTCCCCCCTCCACCCAAAATCTCACACACATGCTCATAGAGGGATTTTCATGGTCATGTCTAAATAAGGCCATGTGTGGAGCGCTGTGTAAGCATCTGCAGCTCTACTCTGGCATTTAGGACTCACCACAGCAAATCAACTGTGTCTGTTGAGTGTTTGTGTTTGTTTACACAGAATCACTGGTAGGACAATTTAGGCAGCAACTACACCAAAAAAAGAAGGTTGTTACACACCTATGGAAATGGCGCACATGTTCATTATAGTGTTTCAAAGACGGCAATGTATTTAAATTTTTCTTCACACTTATCATAATTAACTGCTTAACATACAGACTCTGTCCATACTTTGTTTTGGAGATAAAAGGAATAGGAATCAATGCGATTTGGGAATGAATTAAAAAACTGAATTAAAAAAAAGAATTAAAATGAAAACTGAAAATTCAAAATATTATTAAATACTATAATAGTATATCAGTAATACACTGGTTTGAAAGTGACTGTGATCTCATACACAACACTATTGATTTCATACATTGCTACACTATTGCCAATAGATAATGAACCTTTCTTGCCTGTAAAATTTCACCAAAATTTTGCAAATGTGTATTTATGTATTTTCTACTTTTGGGAAATTTAGGATTGAGAGTTTGCAAATTTCCCACTGATTTTGTTGAAACGTTTAACATTCAAAATGTCACTGACAATGACGGCGTTATTGTAATATTTGCATACTGGTCGTCTTATAATAATTATTTGCATAGTGAGCTGTGATGGCCTTTCTTACATATATTTAACCATCTATAGCTGCACAGTTTTGTGTTGTGTAGATTCTTCAAAGACAACATATGCTGAGTGTCATGACAACAATGAAATATAATTTTAATTAAAAAACATTAATTCCACAATATATATATATATATATATATATATATATATATATATAATGCATATTAAAATATTTAATA
>NW_015647035.1:34774-71087 GCF_001515625.1 Sinocyclocheilus rhinocerous
TAATGCATATTAAAATATTTAATATTATGCAATTTTGACACATAGCACATAACAACACTGACACATTACAAATGGCCGCTGATGTTTGCTGCATGATGGACTGCGTTCATTTTGAACCATTAGTATGACATCACGCCCATTCTTTATGTCAATGGGCCGCTCTGCTAGTGCTCTCACATTCCCTCATTTGTACAGAATCAGGATGTGTCCCATTTTAGACAGGAAATGAACCCATGCCAGAGGAATGCTGGGAATGGAACAAGAGGGCACAAACACCCAGTGTAAGATCCCTGGGAAACGCAATTCATGCAGAGCAGCATATAAATAACACAAAAATAACATAACCAAATAATGTCATAATACGTCAAGGACTTCCCAAATGTATTAAGGTCAACATTAAATAATGACTGACCTCAAGTAAAAAAAAAAAACGTTTGAGCACGTCTTACAGGAAAATAATGTCAGCAAACAGCTATTTATGCCCTTCTAAAATATTACAAAAATATTTTAAACCTGTCATTTATTTCTGGTTAACGTTAATAAAAGTTACAGAAATAATAGGTAATGATATATTACAAAAGGAAGTGTAACTACTACACTTACGACATACCTGCTTGCAGCCAGATGCGTTCCAGGGTGGTCCAAATGTAGGCGGGGCCGTGCCTGTGGGCGGAGCTGAGCGCCGACACCTCTGACATGGCCTGCTCCAGACGGGACACAGCTAGAGACGGGGCACTCTGAGACCCTGATACAACATGACACACGTCTCAGTCACATAAACACACGCAATCACACACACTCATGATACACACCGGTCTCTGTCTCCTGGAAGTCTGGGAGCGTGAGATGGAGGCCGCTGGGTTTCCTGCTCAGCGGGCCTGGATCAGGAGGTATGCTGCTAGTGTCATCCTCCTCACTGGAACAGAGAGCAGAATGCATGAAATCACAACATACAACACAGACACACCTGAGGCACTCACTCACTCACACATGCAGCACATTACCTGAGACGGGTAAAATCATAGCGACTCTGCCACCACTGCAGCATTTCTGTACAGGTCTGTAAAGCTGCAGCGGGTCCGAACAAAACCTCCTCCAGCTTCACTTTGGTAAACAGAAGGCTAAAACACACACAATAACAAGGAATAAACTATAGTGCAAAATGCACCAAAAAAGAGACAGAATGAGAAAGTCCTGGATCCCACAAAATCATTTATCAAAATTGTTTATCAAACCCGATAATACAGGATTATATATATTTTTTGAACTTTCTAAAAATATTAAGCAGCACAATTGTTTTCAACATTGATAATAATTAGAAATGTTTCTTGAGCAGTATATTATAAAGATTTCTGAAGGATCATGTGACACTGAAGACTGGAGTAATGATGCTGAAAATTCAGCTTTACCATCACAGGAATAAATTACATTTTAAAACATATTCATTTCATTAATTAAACATTAAAAATTATTGTAATAATATTTTTCAATTTTACTGTATTTTTAATCAAATAAATGCAGTCTTGATAAGCATTAGAGACTATTCAAAAACATTTTTAAAAAATTTACTGTTCCCAGTGTTCTGAATGGTGGCGTATATATAATATATTTTAGATTAAACATATTAGGGCTGGGCAATATATCAACTATTCAGAAGATTGTGCAGATGATGTTAAGTTAAAGTCATTTCACTTATGTACTCAAGAAAAATCAAGGAATTGAGGGCTAGAATGGAGCTAGAGAGTTGGAAAAATTCTCATTTTAGAGGTGGAATGTGATATTATAATTTGATTAAAGATTTTAGACTTGCAATAAGAGAGTAAATTGTACATTTTGCAGTTTAAAAATGTTGTATGTTATATACAATGTATGTTATGTTTTACTTCTTACATGATTCATGATTACATGAATTAATAATTAGAATTAGAAATATATACAGTGGGTACGGAAAGTATTCAGACCCCCTTAAATTTTTCACTCTTTGTTATATTGCAGCCATTTGCTAAAATCATTTAAGTTAATTTTTTTTCCTCATTAATGTACACACAGCACCCCATATTGACAGAAAAACACAGAATTGTTGACATTTTTGCAGATATATTAAAAAAGAAAAACTGAAATATCACATAGTCCTAAAGACAGTTACACCTCAGTCACTATCAATAAACATTTCCTGAACTGAGCACCCATGAAGCAAAGACAGCAGCATCCAGATCACGAGCAACTGCCACTGAGATAATGCTAACTGATAGTTTTCTGTGGGTATTACAGAACTTCTTGGGTCACACTACTATCACTATCAACCCTAGTTCTCCATCATCAGTGCCCAATGCTTCAGCTGCTTCTAACAGAATCTAGCAATTCTGCAGCTGTCTGGGGACATTCTTCCCCTGAACTGTGAGTGGGTGGACGTCTGTGTGTGCTGAAGGGCGGAGGGGTGAAGCGAGATGAATGTGAAGGTGTGTGTGTGTGTGGGTGTGTGCAATTAAGAGTGTGTGTGTAAACAGGGCAGCAGAACATTCACTCAAGTGAGAAAGAGATCCAGAGAGACTGACAGATCATCCTGCTGCGACGGGTTATTGTAGCGTGGTGGTGAAGTGCATATATAAATCTGAATTCACTGGGATACACTCCAGATTAGCCTAGGAGGACTAAAGCTAAAATTGGTGTACAGACATAATGGCCAATACCCAATACAGGACAGTGACATTGTTATTTTAGTATTATTAATACACTTTTATAGTATTTATTAATATTTTGAATTATATTTTTAATTTTAGTAATTTTATGTGCTTTTGTCATTTTTATCTTTTTTTTTTATATTTGTGTATTTAATTTAATTTATTTGTATTTCTTTTTAGTAATTTTTGTACTTCACCTTATTTTCTTTCAGTATAAACACTTTTTTGTTTAATTTTTCTAAATGTCTCATCTAATGTTTATATTCTATTTTATTTCAGCTTTATTTCAAATAACAAGAACCATTTTTATTTGTTTTAATTCTAGTTAATAATAACAACACTGGGCCAGGAGAACTGGACTGGAGGTCAGGGAGCAACTGGAGATCAGGTGCAGGTGAAGGCAAGGGAACATTTCCTCATTAGGAAAGAGATGGACAGATCACTTAAAAGCACTAGAACTCTCTAAGAGTCCACATGAAATTAACATTTACACTTAAATGTTAAAATTATGTCAGATTAGATGAAACTACTCACTGCATTAAAATCTAAAATCACTGCAACAACAGCTGATTAAAAAAAAAGATGCAGTCCTGAAGTTGCATTCAGATGCCACTAGGTTTGATATTTTGTTTTTTTAATGCAGTTAGAGGGATAGATCGCCCAAAAATGAAAATTCTGTCATCATTTGCTCACCCTTAAGTTGTTCCAAACCTGTACAGTTTTTTAATGCAGTTAGAGGGATAGATCGCCTAAAAATGAAAATTCTGTCATCATTTGCTCACCCTTAAGTTGTTCCAAACCTGTACAAGTTTCTTTCTAGTGTGGAACATAAAAGAAGATATTTTGAAGAATGTTCAAGTTGCTGGTTGCCACTGACTTCCATAGTAGGTAAAAATACTACTGGAAGTCAATGGCTACCAGTAACTGTTTGGTTACCAACATTCTACAAAATATCTTCTATTGTGTTCAGCAGAAGAAAGAAATTTATGCAGGTTTGGAACAAATTGAGATAAAGCACTATTTCAATATTTAAAGTTATTTGACTTGACATTCAGACAATGGGACTTCAAGGTGTAGTTCACCCAAAAATGATTTTTTTCTGTGGAACATGAAAGAAGATATTTTGAGAAATGTCTCAGCATTTTTGTCCATACAGTGGATGTCAATGGTAGCCAAAACTGTTTGGTTCCCAACATTCTTTAAAATACCTTCTTTTTGTGTTTTTGTGAATGATGAAACTCGGGTTTAGAATGGATACCACTTTATTTTAATGGTCCCTCAACAGACATGTAACTTTACAAGTACATGTCAACTTATTCTACTAGCCCTAACTAGGGGTTGCACCGACTAATCGACTAGTAGACTTCAATGCTCTGCCATGACACTTTAAGCTTGACGTCGACTAGTCACTGGTCCTATAGAAGGCGCAAAAGGATAAGAAATCTTTGAAGGACTTCCACATTTACACTCCGTTTCCAGACAGTTCAAATGACAAATAAATGCATACTCTCAACTGATAAAAAAGCTGTTATAGGAGCAATAGCCATGTGGCCAGCGCTGCGTCATATGCCATAGCTGTGTACAAGGTACAAGGTACAAGGTACACTGTGTACATACACTTTGTCACAGCTCCAGACTCATTTGTTCATTAAAGACGTCATCAGCGACTAGTCTACTTCGACTCGACTTTCATCACATAAAAGTTGACTTAAAAAAATCAGAAGTCGTTCAACCCCTAAATTAGTGTGCCTCCTCTATTTTAAAACCCACGAGCCGCCACTGATGTCTAATGACATGAAGTTCAGTAAATTATGACAGAATTTTAATTTTTGGTTGAACTATCCTTTTTGAAGTAGAACAAACACATAAAGCATACTTAAAGTTGTCCGGGTGCTGGATAATGGCGAGTTTAAGTGTATCAAGGGCGTGTTGGTAGTGTTTCTGGGCACTGAGCAGTAGAGTCAGCAGGTGTAGAGAGTGCAGATCATCCCCACGAATATTCAGAGCCAACTGCAACGGCTCCATCGCTTCTGACACCTACCACAAACACAAGAGGTCACATACAATAGATAGGAATATGATGAGATAAAGAACTACAGTATTCACACAATAATATGACCCTGACCGTCATACGTGTAAACAAAAGCTACAAAAATCCACAGTCATGCAAAATAAGAAGAGAGATTAATGTAAATTTCTTTTCTTGGAAGATATGAAGAACAGAAATCTGATATCCTGACACGATTCTGCATCTAGTCAGTGAGATTGATGTGTTAATGTGCTAACCTGTCGGACCAGAGCGAGCTGCAAAGAGAGGTAGAAGGAGATCTGAGGGTCCTCAGGGTCCAGTGCATGTGCTCTGAAGTAAAAAAACAAGTCTTTGTGAAGTTTTCATCACCTTGTTTCCAGGCTGACCTCTGCCAGTCATCTCACGACTGACTCTTCACTAAGTGTACATGCTGGAATTAATTGTGACACTGCATTTCTTTAAAGAAATTGTTAAACTGCATAGTAATGTGATTAAAAACAATTTAATTTGAAAGCATTAGCATTAGTTTAAATGAACTGATTTGATTCAGAATCAAGTTTCCATAACACATTAACTACAACCAAAATATCTGTGAGATGTTAATATTAATAAAATATGCTTATTGTAAATATTATTTTTATGTTGACATTCAGAAAATTTATGTATCACCAGTTTCAGACTGATCAATAATCATGAGGTTATTTGTGATTATATTGTTTTCCTGTTGACAGCACTAGTTTTTGAAAGAAAGAAAAGAATTGCATATAGATACACTAATGTGCAAAAGTTTGGGGTCATTACGATATTTTTACAGAAATTGATTTTTATTTGGCAAGACTGCATTAAATTGAACTGTAATGTCTTTTACGTTGTTGCATATTTCTATTTCAAATAAATGCTGTTCTTTTGAACTTTCTATTAATCAAAGAATCCTGAATGTATTGTGGTATCCAAATATTAAACAGCACAACTGTTTTCAACACTGATAATAAGAAATGTGTCTTGAGCCGCAAATCAGCATATCAGAATGATTTCTGAAGGATCATGTGACATTGAATTCTGGAGTAATGATGCTGAAAAATCTGCTTTGATCACAGGAATAAATTGCATGTTAAAATATATTATAATAGAAAACAGTTCTTTTAAATTGTAATAATATTATACTGTTTTTACAGTTTTTTAATCAAATAAATGCAGCCTTGGTGAACATACAAGGCTTCTTTCAAAATCGTTAGACAAATCTTACAGACCCCAAACTAACTGTGGCTTTTTAGGAAAAAAATTAGCAGCTAGTTTTAATATCAATAAAAGTCATAGTATAAACTGAAACAATTCCCACACAGAGTGGGTGGCTGAAGCCTCCTTAACACAATCTGTGTTAAGTACACAGGTAAACATCAAGCGTACTTCCGTAGTGACTGCAGCGCTCTTCTGTTGAACTCATCGCGATCAGCTTTCAGCGGAGCTGCAAACATACAGTGAAAGAGTCACTGCAGACATGAGGGAGCAGAGAGCAGCTAAAGAAAGCTGGGGGCCTATATCATTTTTTAGGTTCAGAGAAGGATAATCACGGTTAAAGGCCGGGCTTACCGTCAGAGGCCTGCAGACTACGGCACAGTCCGATGGCCAGATGAGCTCGAGGAAGAGACTCCCCAGCAGACTCTCCTAAAGCAACCACACCTGCTGAGAGGGACACTGCATCCTCCAGCTGACACAAACACATTTACACATGCATTAGATGTTTGGATGATTTATATCAGTGCCTCTCAACTTACAGTGAGATATACTGGTGGAGTAGTGTTGCGGTTAAAGCTATGCCCTGAAAACTTCAAGGTTACGGGTTCAAACCCAACAAGGAATGTTCCTAAATGTATCATCGGTGACCATAAACTATACTTTGGAAACAAGCATAAGCTAAATAAAATATTTCAGATTTTAAAAATGTCGCTCAATTAACATAAGGTCATAAAAACTGCAAGAATATGAAAACAAGATAAATGTAATGTTTTTGAAAGCAGTCTACTATGCTCGCAGAGGCTGCATTCATTTGATCAAAAATACAGTAAAACACTAAAATTGTGAAATATTATTAGAATTTAAAATAACTTTTTTTATTTTAAAATATTTTAAATGTAATTTATTCCTGTGATGCAAAGCTGAATTTTCAGCATCATTACTCCAGTCTCCAGTGTCACATGATCCTTCAGAAATCATTATAAAATCATTATAAAAAAAGACCAAAGTTGTTGGTGCTCAAACAGTTTCCACAAAAAAATATTAAGCACCAACAATTGTTTTCAACATTGATAATAATAAGAACCATTATTCATAGGAATGCATCACAAGAATAAATTGCAACTTGAAAACAGTCATATTACATTTTAATAACATTTCACAATTTTACTGTTTTTACTTTATTTTTGACCAAATAAACAAAGCCTGGGTACACAAAATAAATTTCTTTCAAAAATATTAAAAATCATATTTATTCCAAACTGTTGACCGGTAGTGTATAAAAATAAAATAATTTAAAAAAAAAAACAGTTTAGGTCATATCAACTGCCTAAGCATATAATGCAAAATTGTAACAACTCATTTTGAATGTAATCATGTAATCATGACTAAATGTTGTATGATATTCCTTAATTTAAATGCTATACATGCTGACATGAATCAGCATCAAGGACAAATGCTTGAGGACAAATCCCCTACCCTGTTGTGATGCTGTGATGATAAAAGGCCGGTCTGAAGTGTGACTGTGGGATGGCTATCTGGCATTAAAGCCAGATATTGTGCTATAAGCCTCTTATGGTGTGCTGTCTGTATTCAGCACTGCACTTCCAACAGATGTGCCGTAATCTCTGTCAACAGTGCTGCAGGGTGTATTTGATTGGTAGTGTTGTGACATTGCATTGTGTCTTATTGGTATAACTAGTATGGGCATGTAACTAATGTAAAACAGAGATCACCTATTAGCGATTTGAATCTAGAGCTCTTCTAGGACTGAGCGATATGTACTGAACAAAGAGCATTTTAAAAAGACTGAAAAATACAGATATAATGTTTCTTGTACAGTTCTAGTTTCATCTGGTCATTTCTAAATTAATAATGCTATGAACATAGCTAGTTTTATTATAAACATAGTAGGATTATATAGGATTTATGGGATTAGGATTTAAGGATTTATGGATGCCAAAATGAATATTTTCAATGAATTTTCCTGAAATGCACATTGCTTATTTCATTCATAGCCTAAAACATATGCATTCCTTTTGCTAGGATGTACACTACGGTTCAAAAGTTTGGGTCAGTAAGATTTTTAATGTTTTGGAAAGAAGTCTCATATGCTCACCAGAAATACAGTAAAAACAGCTATATTGTGAAATATTAAAATTTTCATGAACAATGTTTAATTATTTTAAAATGTAATTTATTCCTATGATGCAACGCTGTATTTCCAGCATTATTACTCCAGTCTTCAGTGTCACATGATCCTTCAGAAATCATTCTAATATGCTGATTTTAATCTCACATTTCTTACAATGTTCAAAAAAGTTGTGCTATTTAATATTTTTATGGAAAATTATATATATATATATATATATATTAGCATTTTTTGTTGAATAGAAATTTCAAAAGAACAGCATTTATTTAAACTTAGTATTTTGTAACATTATAAATGTATTTAATGTCACTTTGGATCAATGTAATGCATCCTTGCTGAATAAAGTATTAATTAATTTATTTATTTTAATCTTGTGTACGTTTAGAAGCTGGAACTCTTTCAGCTTTAACTGGAGCTTTAACTGATTTTAACTGTTCTATAAAACAAAACTTTTTGCACAGCACTTTTTTTGCTTTTGTTTTAGATTTGCTGAATGATTCTGTATATTGTGCACATGTGGTTTTTGTGTTTCTCTCACCCAGTGCAGCTGGTTGATGGACACTTTTGCTGCAAGCAGAGGTGGGATGGGGTCCTGTGGTCTCATTGTCACACACTCTTTAAGCACTGACACTGCACCCTCATTCTGTAAAATAACATTAATATTACAGCTTTCAAATATATATACACATATATGTAAGAAAGTATAGTATTTCAAAATGTAGCAGTGACACAAACCCTACCCTAGATAGTGACGGTGATATTTTGATATTTCTTTATGTAAGTGTTCTGCATTCATGTACACACAACGGAAGAAGCATGAACCTTTACTCATAAAAATCATTAAGCCAGGGTCATTTTGGATTATCACTCAGTACATCCGTAAGCCCTGAATGAGCATTCTCATGTGCATATTCATGAGGTTAATAACTTTGACTGGACAAATAGATTACACAATAAGAGCACGGCCTGTTTTAATAACTGCTTGTCTATGTGTGGAGATGTCATCAATAATTGTTCAGGTTATCGTAAGACTTCTGAAACATAATAAAAAACAACGACAAAACACTTGGAAGGAAAATGTAGAATGGGATTTGCTCCTGCATCTGTACAAAGCTCATGTAATTGTTCAGGTTATCGTAAGACTTCTGAAACATAATAAAAAACAACGACAAAACACTTGGAAGAAAAATGTAGAATGGGATTTGCTCCTGCATCTGTACAAAGCTCATGAATATTCAATGAGACAGACAATGAGTCAGTTTATGATTGGTGGTCTGTTACTACACAACTGGCTCTAACTTTCAAGCACCGCATTGTTTCAAGTAGATATAACTGCAGACCGGAGATCTACAAAATGGGGCGTGAACTCCAAAAGTGGGCAGAACCTCCAAAATGGGGCGGGGTCTCCTCCCGCAAAGACTTTCACCATTGGCTCTGGCTTCAGCCAATTGTTATTGACTTACATTTCAAAATAAAACTTTATAAATTTAACATTGTTTCTAGTTCATCTAAAATAAAATATGCTATATAAGTAAATATTCTCCGTGAGAGCAGAGCCCAAAGCTTGTGGCCAGTGGTGTTCAGACTGGAGTTTGAACATCTGCTTCATGATGTAAACGGGAATCACCCACGAGCTCTCCCGCCAGCCGTCCCAGCGCAGCGCAGGGGAAAGATTTCACTCTATTGCTTTGTTCTAAGCAGCGGGGGCGTCCCGGGGCTCGAAATTCGCAGGGTGGGAGGGGGTAGTGACGCTGGGTGTGCCTTTGTCCGGTGAGGTCCGGTTGGGGAGTTACGGAACAATCTCATATCGCATAATCTTATTAACTGTTTATCTCCTGAACTGCATCTTTCTTTACCACGCTATTCAGCGCCAATCCCGCCGTGCAGTCAATTTCACTGGTTAAGGTTAGGGTCAGGTGTGGGGTAGGTTTAGGGGTTAGCATTTTTTGTAGCATAATGTAGGAAATCAACACTTTAATTGACACAACCAATAAAATCTTTAGAATCAGCTGTGGGGCGGAGTTTGCACTGAAGTGGATTGGGGGGAAAAATTGCGCATGCGTGTCATGTGCCTGTCTGTCAATAGGAGGAAGCCACGCCCTATTTTGGAGTTCCCGCCCCCATTTGGAGTTCCCGCCCCCATTTGGAGATCTCCGGGCTGCAGTTATATCCTTCTCCATTGTTTCACATAGTTCTAAAGGGATAGTGCACCCTTTTTTTTATTATTCAAATTTATTTACCCTCATGTCCTCCCAGATGTATATAGCTTTTTCTTTCTTATTAACACAAATGAAGAGTTTTAGAAAAATAACCCATCTCTGTGATCACAAAGTGACAGGTACCAGAATGTTGACACTCTAAAAAGCAGATACAGTCATCATGGCTGTAATCCATACAACCCCAGCGGATGAATCGATGTCACACAATGACAGGTGCATTTAAGAAACATACTATGCTATATACTGTATAGTACATACAATTTTTTTTTTTTTACTATCAACCATTGCTTTTGGTGAAATGTTGTAAACACATTCATGTAAGTGTTGAGAATGCAACATTTGACATAAATGTACTATAAGCATGTCATGAAGCACAATGTAAGCGTATTGTGAAGCTCACATGAGAAGTGACAGTCTTCTGCGCTTCCGTGCCACTTCCTGCGCAAAAAAAGTCCTGGAGGCACCCGAACACTGCACGTTTTGCATGTCTCCTTAATCAAACACACCTGATTCAGGTCATCAGCTCATTAGTAGAGACTCCAAGACCTGAAATTGGTGTGTCAGAGAAAGGAGACATGCAAAATGAGCAGTGTTGGGGTGCCTCCAGGACCAGGGTTGGGAACCACTGGGTTATATCACCTGAGAATACAACACCTCGAACAGCATAAAAACCCAGTTAACCAAATTTAATTACTGCAGCTTTATTTTTGTTTTCAGGCTAATTGAAAACTTTAATGTGTTTCAGTAAAAAAAAAGTAATAATTTGGTGCAGCAATAATTTATAGTTAAAAATGTTTAAAATAAGAGTATTTTTCTTGCACACATCTATTGTTTTGCTTCAGAAGATTTTTATTCATCCACTGGAGTTGTATGGATTACTGTAGCAACAGATCTGTGATGACATGAGGGTGAGTAAATGATGAGAGAATTTTCATTTTTGGGTATCCCTTTAACCCTCTTTTTTAACATGTCTAGTTATAGTTCACCCACAAATGAACATTTTGTCATAATTTACTCACCATCAAGTTGTTTCAAACCTGTATGAGTTTCTCTCTACTGTTGAACACAAAAGAAAATATTTGAAAGAATGTTGTTAACAGTAGCCATTCCATAGTATTTTTTTTCCATACTATAGAAGTCAATGGCTACCGTCAACTGTTTGGTTACCAACATTCTTCAAAATATCTTCTTTTGTGTTCAACAGAAGAAAGAAACTCATACAGGTTTGAAACAACTTGAGGGTGAGTAAACCTTTGGTATCTTCTTTCTTTCAGTTACTAGAACATATTTATTTAATTGAATCTAAAATATAGCCAATTATAGCAACGAATGACTAATAAATGAACAGAACAGCGATGATGACAATAGGACATGAATCTCACCTTCCCACTTGCCATTAAAGACAGGCCAAGCTGGTACCAAAGATGAAACTCATTATAGGAGAACTTCATGGCCCGCTCCAAACACTGATGACAAACAATCACACACCACATCACAGTCAGAAAGAAACTTCGAATCAGGGAATCAGCCTTCCTAGACAAAAGTTTGGGGTTGGCAAGGTTTTTGTGAATTAATGTTTTTGAAAGATGTCTCTTATTCTCCCAAGGCTGCATTTATCAAAAATACAGTATAAACCGTAATTTTGTGAAATATTACTACAATTCAAAATAACTATTTTAATATATTTAAAATATTTTTTCTAAATTATCAGCAGCCATTGCTCCAGTCTTCAGAGTTATTATCAATGTTGAAAACAGTTGTGCTGCTTAATATTTTTGAGAAAACCCTGACATATAGAATACTTTGATGAATATGAAGTTCAAAAGAACAGCATTTATTTGAAATAGAAACCTTTTGTAACATTATAAATATATTTACTATCACCTTTGATCAATTTAATGTATCCTTGCTGAATAAAAGTATGAATTTCTATTAAAAAAAAAATCTTATTGACCGCAAACATTTGAATTGTAGTGTCATGTGCATTCTTTCATCTTTAGAATGTTGCACTAGTTCTAAAAAAGCTTCCTGTCTTTATTTGAAGCACACAACATTCAATTGCCCAGCACATCCATGTTAATTAATCCAAGCCCACTTGTCACACTCATAAGTATTATGAGTCAAGAATACAAAAAAGTTTTTTTTTTCCCCATTCATTTAACTCATAAAACAATCATTTCTGTCATTTAATTTGTGTTGCCTGTTGCTTTATCTGACAAACAAACTAAATTCATATGTTAAAATGTTCTAGTAAAACGGTCTGGGTCTGTAAATAAAATAAACGAATCCTAACCTTTGATCAATTTAATGTATCCTTGCTGAATAAAAGTATGAATTTCTTTACAAAAATCTTACTGACCTCAAACTTTTGAACAGCAGTGTATGTCATAAGATGATTAGCAGACAATTTCTTATGTGTCAAACTGTTTCCATGCCAAATGCAGTATATTCAGCATACTGGGGCATCCAAGTTCATCCACCTAGAATAACAGTCCCACCTCCAAAGGACAATTTAGAGGTCACTTTAAACTTAGTATAGAATAGAGGAAGATTCTTGTGTTCCACAGAACAAATAACATCAAATGGGTTTGAAACAACATGAAGATGATTTGATGAATAATGTCAGGTTTTCCTATTTCCTATAATTTAATTATGCAATAGTTCTCAATATGCAGCTAAAGGAAAGAGACGTCACAACACAGCATGTCAAGGAAGAAAGTATGAATGTGAGGAAGACTGTCTCACCATTGATTCTGTGATGAGGAGCACCAGCACCGCCTCTTCAACCACGTCCTGTGGACAGAAAGCTCTGCAGGGTTGCAACAAGAAAACGAAAAAACACGTCAGCAAGGTGTGTGTGTGTCAGTCTCTAATGTCAGTCTGTAACTGAGCTCTCTGTACTCACTTCCATCCTCACAGTTGTCACTTTAACATGTCTTAATGGTATTCTGAACAATTTCATCGTTATTTACAGTCTCTGTTTCTCTCATCCCCTTTTGTTTTTCATCTCATCATCCTACTTCCCTCCATACCATCTGGAGTCCCATTATAGTGTGTTACTAAGCTGTACCAGGAATGCGAAACTGGAATATTTCTTTCATCTGTTCTCATATCTGTTCTTCAGATGCATTGTCAAAAGTCTCTCCATCTCTTTTCATCTCTGTTGTATTTTTCCTTTCTCTGCTTGGCGTCTGCAGACTCACAGGTACAGTTACAGTATGTTTTATTCACAACACAGCATTCTGCCATGTCCTGAATATTAAAGCAGGCAAACAAACCCCAGCGCTGTCCTCTGCTTGTCTTCTTGTTCGTGCTCTCTGATTCTAGTGATCGATCAATACAGTCCTATGACTGATGTACACAATAAAATTTAAAGAGCAGTGAGATTTACTGCACATTAAACTGCTAAAATTAACACTTATTATGTTGGTTTGACAATGCAAACTGATCTACTATTTAAGATTTTCTTCTTCTTCTTTTTCTGAGACAAAAGTTCTAAAAGTAACTCGTCCAAGCTAGGCACAGCTCTTCAGGATGCTCTGACAGTGTGCTGCATTTTTTATGACTGATCAGACTTACAGTTTTCCTGTATTTCTTTCATTATCTGTCTATCTATCTGTCTATCAACGTGTTAAATCATGCTAGCAATGTGCTATAAACATACAAACATAGAAGCATGTTAAAACATGATAGCAACATGGTAAACTATCAAAATGTTTAAAAATGTTAGAAATATGCTAGAAATATGTTAAGAAATGCCAGCAATGTGCTAAATCATGCTAGCAACTTGCTAGAACATGTTAGAAACATGCCGACAAACAGGTTAAATCATGCTAGCAATGTGCTAAAACATGTTAGAAACATGTTAGCAACATGCTAATCATTCTGGCAATGTGCTAAAGTGCTAGCAACATGTTCAAACATCGTAGCAACATACTAAATCATGCTAGCAATGTGCTAGATATACTAGAGACATGTTAGCAACATTATAAAACATTAAACATGTCAAAAATGCTATAAATGTGATAAATTTTGCAATCAACATGTTATCAACATGTTTACCATACTAGCAATGTGCAAAAATGTGTTAATAACATGTTAAAACACGCTAGAAGCATGCTAACAATGTGTTAAAATGTTACAAACATGCTAAAAATGTAAACAATACTCAACATATTAAAGCATGTTAAGAAAAATTAAGAACATGCTAGCAACTCCCAGAAACATGTTAACAATGCCAAGCAACAACCAAAACCAGCCTAAGCTGGTTGGCTGGTCTTAGCTGGCTTAAGCTGTGGTCTCCCAGCCTGGCTGAGCTAGTCAAGCTGGTCTAATGGGGTCTGAAGTCTAATAGTCTAAATTAGTTTTTATTGGACTGTCTTTTAATGACTTATCAGAGTAAAACATTCAAACTTCAAGCTTTTAAAAGTTATTTTAATTTATCAAGCCAACATCAAAGTTTGTCATCAAACTTTACTCGTTTTGTTGTGCTTTTATTTTCTGATTATGCTTTAAATATTGCTTCCTACATGAAAAACTGGTTTGAATATATAGAGAATGGGAAAGGAAAGAGAGAGTCAGACCCCTCAGTGTTGTAGCGCTGTGGTGGTCTGGATGAGGGGTAGATGGTGTCTTTGGGGTGTGTGGCTCCTTCTCTCTTCAGCCAGCCGGGTGGTGGAGGAGACAGTGGACCCCAGTACGCGTCCTCACACACTGAGCCCAGCAACACTTCTGCAAGCCTGCACGCTACTGTCTGAACAACACGACACAATATACAACAACCACTGACTCCTGCTGTGTGATTGTGAGCAAAAATCAAAAATCTCATTTACCCAGATCTCACCTTACGAAAACTCTGAGACCCCCGACTCTCCACAGCCCTCATGACCCGCCGCAGCTGTTGTGTCCCCTGAGCCAAGTGACTAACACACATGGGCAGAAGTGATTGTGCGAAGTAAAATGATTGAAAAATAAGATGTTGATTGACTTAACAGGTGGACAATAAAACACTGATAATGATTATTATATCACAACTACTGTACAAGTGAGCGTGTGTCAATTATTAAGAAAAGAAACAGAAGGGGGTGGATGAGGATGATGGATTATGGCAAACTTTAGTTTGGAATGGTGTGTCAGTGTCCTGCTCACTGCAGACTGCAGGTGCAGGTTTTAACCTCCTGGAACACCATTTTGGAGCGATTTTGATTTTCCACTGGAACGCGATTGGGCTAGTATTGAGTACCAATTGGGCCGGTTTTGTTACACAGACCTGGCAACCCTGGTGTTACAGTATGGCTTTTTATGATCTCATAATTGTAATACATTCACATTATACTAGATATTATTCAGACTGTAATTATTCAGACTCCAAAAATGTGGGTAATGTTATTATATTTCATTATTGTGAATTTATTTTTGATTAATTTTAGTGTTTGCATTTCACCTGTGTTTTGATGCAGTTTGAGAAATATAGAACTGTATTTACAGCATTTACAGTCACGGATTTCTGTCTCAGAGAACTGAACTGTTGTGAAGAAGAGGGAAGTGCAGCTGAGACAAGTAAAGAACACTATGTGGAAATATACCTCTGTTCAGTGTTTTTATAGACTACACTCTAAAAAATGCTGGGTTAAATATAACCCAACTGCTGGGTCAAAACAACCCAATAGCTGGGTTTGTCCCTTTTTAACCCAGCATTTTTTAGAGTGTATACTGCGCATATATATTATAGGCTATATGTGCACACATATTCAAAATCATATATACAAACTAACACAATTTACATGCTATTTTGTTTTCTTTCTGGAACTGAAAAAAATGTTGTTTGATATATTATATTACATATACAATTAAATCTATTAATTTAATCTATCGACAGTCCTAACATTTTAAAGTTGTAGTGTTTCAGTACTCCATTACAAACAAAGCTAATTTTAGAGTGACTGAAAACAAGACCTCATGTTAAATCACTTGTGTTAAACCACTGACACCTGCTGGACATGACTGGTGCATCCACGCAGCACACTGGTCATGTTGACACAAGAATACCAGCGATGTGTTTACACAGTGCCAGTCATATATTCACATGGAGTCCATAAATGGATTAAGTCAAGCTGTGCTGTGAATACTGTGTGTGCATGGCTGCATGAGTGCTCAATATAAAGGGCAGAGAATTGTGGGTAAAGAGTCAGAGATCAGTAACATGTGCGCTCACCCTTTCCTCAGCAGTGACAGGTATGCGCTCTGAAGAGCTGCCTGCAGGAAGAAGCCTGGGTCCAAGTCAAAATGAGGGACTGATGAACTGCTTTTAGCTGTTTTGGAACTTGGCGTGCAAACAGTCTAGTGAAGAGGACACATATACATTGCAATGGTGGCCGGAAATGAACACAGATGAACACAAATACCAATTTTATAAAATACATAATATATATATACACACACTTTAGATTTGAATCACTCATGCACAAGATGCTGAAAACACAGCAAGACACGCCGAGACATGTCTAAACAGAAAAACATGTTCTGAGTGAACCGGCTCCTGACAAGATGTAAAACATACACCGACCTTGTCAAGTTCTTGCAGGTACAACAGGCCAGCATCACAGGCCATGAGGTAACAGGACAGGCATTCTTCCTCTCTCTCGGACAGTCTAACACGGGAAGCACCTGACATAGACTGATGGTCCAAAGACAAACCTGAACATTTATGAAGAACAATTAGGTTAAGATTCACTTTATAGTAATTTGGGGCAATAACTGTGCAAGAGAGAATGAAATATAGTTTAAGCATGGAGCCAATACATGCTAAGTGAATATAGCAATGCAGTTACATCTCCAATTACAGTACTGCTGATTAGACTTAATAAGACATGTTGAACGAGAACGGATCTCTGTGTTTGGTACAGTCAATTCTTAATCAATATGTGCCAATTTGAGCAACAACATGAGAGCAAGTAACTGTTTATCAAACAAACAAATGACTTTATCATTTATTCAGTCTGTCTAGAACACTGAGTCTTGGTCTCATCCAGTACTTCAGCAGGGCAAGATACAGAAAGAAAATAGTCATGGACAAACAAATATTTGAACCTCCTAGAAAACATTTTCTGGGTTATACTTTATTTTAAGGTGTCCTTGTTACAGTGTAATTATGCATTTAAGTACTGAGTAATATTAATTAACTACATGTACTTACTATAGGGTTAGGGTTAGGATTAGGGTTTGGCTTAGGGTTACTTGCATGTAATTATGCATAATTAATTGTTATTATAATAGTAAGTTCATGTAACGTGCAACAAGGACACCTTAAAATAAAGTGTTACCATTTTCTGAATATAGCAAACAACCACTGACTAGGGCTGACATGCTTTGATATCTCAGATTTACCAAGACTTCTACCTACACTGAATTTTCCCAGAAATCACTAGTTCCATCTTTACACGAGGAAGTACACAGAGGAGAACTAAAAATGAGGAACTACACAATTAGGGCAACTTTACCACATCACAACTGTTAAAAAGAGTTCCCCATCTATACAATTTTGAAGAGAAGAGTTGTACACAGCAACCAAAATTAACACTCATCAAGTGCCTAATGCAAGAGAAACTGGTTTTGATGAGTAGAGAAAATAGATCTGGAAAAGGAAATGCAACATTATAAGATAGATAGATAGATAGATAGATAGATAGATAGATAGATACAGGATGAGTGATGCACTGGAAAAACCCTTTTTTAAAGATAACTAAAGATATATATATATATATAGAAGCTTCCCTGTAGACAATGACGTAAAACTGCCTTTTTTTTCTGTGGTCACATTCTGTCCAAGGATATGAAAAAATGAAAAGACACACTCCTATCCACAGACTTCTCTGTGATTGCAATGCAGAACTTTTTTCACTGTACACTTTAGCTTGGGTATGAGTCCAACAAAAGCATGCCTGAGGCAAATACTCAATGGAATGCAGCAATGAAAATTGCATAATAACTTAATAAATACACATTTAAATTGCTCTAGCAATTATAAGGGCTATACTGTATAAGGATCGTCTTTTAACTTAAGTGCAAAATAGACTGAAAGTCATTCATTTAGTGATTTTTTTCCAATTAAGACCCACTACACCTCGTGAAACCTGAGTGAACTTTCAAATTTTTTCACACAATTAATATTGTCAAACTTTTAAAGAGGTTGTGTCAATGCTAATCGGTTGCAGGAAGCTACAACACATTATATAATTAACTGAATATTTAGACCTCACGCATTACTGTATACAGTATGTTAATTGCCTTGTCATAATTTAATTATACAATAATGAGGGAGGATTAATGAGCTGTTAGTGATCTCTCAACTGTTCATACCTTTAATGACAAAGGCCTCTGCCAGCATGCGTAGTTGGTAGACAGGCCGCTCATGGCGGGTGAAATCGTCCACACCTGCTCTGGCACACATGCCCTGGGCGTCCCTGTAGCGTCCCTGAACATAGTGCACTTTAGCCAGCAGGAGCAGAGCTTCATTCAGGTAGTGCGGCTACATGGGAAGAAACCACTGACAATTAGGGCTGCACAATTTGAGGAAAAAAATTTAATTGTGATTTTGATTGCGATAAAAAATGTGATAAAAAAAAAAATCCAGGATTGTTGTGCTTGTTTGTAGGGCTGCACAATTTGGCCAAATTTGTGTGGTTATATATAAATATGGCTATAAAATATCATTATTATTTGTATTATTATTAAATAAAAAAATATATATTACTAAATAAAAACAACATAAGAAATATTACTATAGTAATATTTCACTGTAAAATAAAAAAGTTAAGGATTTAAAATGTTTAAATGTTGAACTACCAAATTTTTGTTTTGACAGAAAACGGAGACCTTAACACTTTTCTTTTAATAACTGGTGCTTCACAAATGCACATTAAAAGGACATAGATGAGTTTGTGTAGAGCAATATTTACTGTAAAACGAGTCGCTCTGAGACACTGAAAACAGAAGATCATAAGCTGCTCACATATAAATGAACACAGTGCCATACTTCGCTCTGAAACACACAGCGCATATATTTATTTCATTAAATCACAGCCTTTGGAATTTTAGAATTGCATTAAACCATGTTGTGCAACCCTACTGACAATTTAAATAGAGAATAAATATATAGATGACATGCATGCACTACAGGGTTTTTGCATCCCTCTAAAGGACAAAAAAATACATTTGATCTTTTTTTTCTTTAAATGATAAAATATCAAACAATACAGTATTAATAAATACACAAGCAAATAATAAATACTTTTTCAAGCACAAAGAAAAAAAATATGGCTCAGAAACATGAAGTTTTGAGGGGGGGAAAAAACTGTTGCACCATTGTTTGCAGATACCTATTGGTTTGATATTTTGTTATCTAACTAACTTAATAAAACTGATGGAATTTAAGTTGTTCACAAAGCTGAACTAAATCCCTTCTGCAATCCATAAGCCCTTTCTTCTTTTTCTCAGAGATGCTTAACTGACAAGACAGAGACTCAGGTAGGTGCTGTGCCAGACCTCCAGGCGTCCTCTGCTAAGGATGCTGTTGAGGTGAGCTTTGGCTCGGGCTAGTTTGGGCTGCGAATCTTCAGTCAGAGGCGTAGAATTCTTCAGCAGGGTCATGTTCTCCAGCAGACATTCCTCCAACAGAGCTTCTGCCAGCAGCAGCGTCCTGTAATCATCTACAGACAAACAGAGACGGAAGCTGGGCAAAGGTTGAAGAAGATAGAAAGACTAGAACATGCTTGATGTTGGCTGATTATGGTAGTGTATCTTTGGGTTCTTTTAAGAATAAAATGTTCACCAGCATCACGTCTAAAATAGTGATTCATGGCGTCATTTTTCATCCAGCAGTGGACTTTATCATGACAGAATGGCATTCGCTGATAAACATGTCTAGATTGCATATTAATCTACAACAGCATTCTGACCAGGTTTAGAGAGTTAAGTGTGTTTGTTTCAGCTCAAATATACAGTCCGACAAGAAGGTGCTTCGAAAATATTCACTTTGCCTTCATGCATATTTTGTATAAACACTGTGGATGAGGTGTTTCCTGTTTGGTTCAACTTTTCACTCCCCACTGAATCCAGACTTGTGTTATATGTCAAGTTTATGTATGACGCTTTCCTAACTGAATATGAAGTAACTCGGTACATCGCTCAAAAAACCTTTTACTGACTGAGTTTGTTTCCCCACAGGGAAATTAATGTCTGAGCATTTGCAATGGCGAAACAAGATGTGCTGGGTCAGAGATCTGATTTGGACAGTGGTGGACACACCTCCTGGGAGTGCTGTGTGTTAACCTCTAGATTACTGCTGTTGATTTAACAGTGAACACGGGACATGTTTAAGCAGCATGTTTATATTTTACCATGTTTACCTTTGTGAAAATGAGAAAGTGAAAGGCCTGGGTTTTAATACTAAATCATCCCAAAAAAATGAACATTTATTTACATTTATTATACATATTTTATAAGTCTTTTATTCTCACCAAAGCTGCATTCATTTGATCACAAATGCAGTAAAACAGTAATATTTTGAAATCTCATTACATTTGAAAATAATTGCTTTCTACTTTTAATATATTTTAAAATGTAATTTATTCCTGTGATACAAAGCTGAATTTTGTCCTCAGTGCCACGTGATCCTTCAGAAATCATTATAACATTCTTATTTGGTGCTCGAGGATCATTTCTTATTATTATCAATGTTTAAAAGAAATGTGCTGCTTAATATTTATTTCTGGGGAAACAACCTCTGGATTCTTTGATCAATAGAAAGCATTTACAGTATTTATTTGAAACATATATCTTTTGTAACATTATAAAGGTCTTTATTGTCACTTTTGGTCAATTTCATGCATCCTTACTGAATAAAAATATTCCTTTTTTTCAGAACCATAAATCTTACTGACAGTATGCAAAAAGTAGGGTTTCCAATAAGTTCATGTATGATGTATATCAGCTGGTTGGCACTCTGCTATACCATAATGCCACAGGAATCAAAAAGTTACAAAATAATAATAATAATAATAATAATAATAACAAAGAAAATTAAATGGCAAGTGTGAGTTTGTTAATTTTTGTTAATAATAATAATTGTTAGTTTTTTTCAAGTGCAAGTGTATAAGTACCAAGAAACTCGTTCTTATTTAAACTGTTAACTACACCAAGGTTGTTAGTGCGTCTTAGGTCAAAGAACATTAACATAATGGTGGAGAAATACACCATCAAATTCAATGCATAGCCTAAAGTGAGGGTGAGTAAATGATGACACTATTGCTTTCTACCTGTATTAACTACAGGGTGTGTGCATGCATTTACACCTCTGATTCACACGAGTAACTGGCTTTATACACAGTCTCTCTCGCTCTCTCTCTCTCTCTCTCAGAGTGCACTGGCAAATCAAATCCAAACGCAAAAACAGTAGTCTCAAAAAGTACATGTGAGTTTCTGTTACTGATATCAGCGCACATTAGTAAACATGAGAGTTTAACAGAAAGGTGCAAAGTTCATGCGGAACAAGACACACTCTCTCTCTCACTCAGCACTGCTGGCTCTCCTCTATTCTGTTCTATTGTGGAACGCACACTTACCATCGTCATGCAGGCGCGCGGCAGCGAGTTGCTCCAGTAAAGACGGTATTGTATCCCACTGACACTCCGCGCGGCAGCGCTCGACCTCCGCCTCTAAGCGGTACTGAGAGAAGGAGAGCCGCGATGACATCCCGCCCGCGTCTCTGTGTCCGCGCTCCACCGACACCAGAGGAGTGACTGCCGACTGTCAACGGGAAACTCACTGAGCATGTGCAAACAAACATTACAGGGCTTTGCCCACTTCAGTGACTGAAGAATATCGATTATTCCTGTTAATAATTCAATAAATGTTGGAACATTATTATTCCTCTTTAATGCTATAGGCCTACATTTAGTGATGTTTTCCTGCCCAGTTGCACCCAACTTTGTAAAACTCATCAGCGTTCCCACATAGGCTATCTTGACCATATGATTTTATTTAAATTGTATTTAATATTCTAAATCTCACCAGCCTCTCTTTACACTAAGCAGTACATTTGAAAGAATTTTAGGAATATCCTATATCGTGATATCATATAGCCTCTAGGCCTATCGCATAGCTCAGTGGTTCTCAAACTGGGGTACGCGTAGGCTACCCCTGGGGGTACGTGAGGTGACGGAGGGGGTACGCGAAAAAAATTCTGAGTTTTGGCATTCATTTAATTCTACCCCAACATTAACATTAAAACCGAACATATATTTCTGACAAGCAACATGCCGCTTCTAATGTAAAAACAGGAAAGTGGTAGTGCCGTAAACGGTCAAATACATGATATCCAATCAAATTACCTCATCTTTTGCGGTCAAAACTGACCACACAAGCAGTGTGCATGTGATAGGATGCCCGCTGAATATGCTGCTTTAGCAAATCGCGCAGCTGTTCAATGTATCTTTAAAGTAGCCTAGATCTTCACTTAAAATACGAGCAAGAATGCAGATTTCGCTGAATATCCAAACGATGGCAAATGTGACCATTTTTACAACAGTTCAACAAAACAAAAGGTCATATTAAGTGAACATTTTACATTTTAAATGTAGCCTAGCTACATTTTAAACAGAATATTGTATTTTGCAACAAAATAATAATAGTTCAAACGAAATCCGTATCATCTGGTGCATCTGCGGCTTTGAACGATTTGGAGAGTCAATAACCCATTCATAACTACAGCATTTTGCTTCGTTACTGAATGACTGAATAAATGAATGAATGAATGAATGACGCGATGCCTGGCTCATTAAGACAGCGACTTGCCGCGACGCCACCTATTGACGGTTGCCTAGGCTATCACTTCAATTTGCCATCATTTATTGCTTTATTTATTATATTAATAATACACTTAATGGAACGTTAAGAATATGACATAAAACATAACATACAATTAATAAGGACAGAAAATGTTTGCCTCTATAAGGTAAAAAAAAAATCAATTTAAGGGGGCAAATAATGTCCTTTAATAGACGGTCTAAGTGGAAGAGAGGGGGTACGCAGAAGAATGTTAAATGCCCCAGGGGGTACGTACGTCGCTGTAAAAAGTTTGAGAACCACTGGCATAGCTGAACATCATTCATGCATTATTCGAACATTTTTATGATATAATTTGAATGGTTAGAACAAAAATGTTGAATCTATATGAACGCATTATCATAATCACGTTGTCTGCATTCGACCGATTTAACTGATTTGCTGAATCAAAACGTGGGCGTTGACTTGTGACATGTAGTCAGTGGAATCGTTCTTGTTTTATGCAAATAGCTACATTTTCCCATTTTCACTGCGGGTATGCAAAATTAACGTTTTTGCATATTTTACATATAGTGGTTGCTACGTCCCGGGATTTTATAAATAGGCTATTTTAGAGCTGAGGGAAAATTCCATGACTTCCTAATCTCTGATTAATTTCTATGATTTTTCAACCCTGGAAATTCCATTTCCCTGATATATCCTCGGGTTAATGGGAACCCTGTTATCACATCAAGTCTGAGTTTGATTCCCTGTTACAAAAATATCATAGTCCTTACAAAAATATCTAAATTACAATGCTCTTAAAACAGCTGGACTGATTTAGGCTAGTCTAGCTGATCTTCCCAGTCTGGCCAAGATGGTCTTAAAAAGTTTAAGCTTGTCTCCTATATCCTGTCAAAGCTGTTGTTGCTTCAAATTGGTCATTATTTGGTGCAAGCTGTTCATAGCTGGTTAACTAGCATATGTTCCAAAACCTAGCTGAACTACCTGTAAGACTAAGTGGCAGCAGATTTGTTGATGATGGCCATCTTAGAGCAGCTAAAACCAAACAGAAACTAGCTATGTTCAGAACCCTCTTCTATGTCACACAGACGTAAATGAATAGTTCACTAAAAAATTAAAATTTGCTGAAAATTTACCATAGGCCATCCAATATAGATGATTTTGTTTTGTCATCAGAACAGATTCGGGAACATTTTTATATCACTTGCTCACCAATGGATCCTCTGCCGTGAATGGGTGCCGTCAGATTGAGAGTCCAAACAGCTAATAAAAACATTACAATAATTGTCTTGTGAAGCAAAAAGCTGTGTTAGTATCAATCAATCAAGATGCTTTTAACGTTCAAACCGCTGCATCCAGTTAAAATATAGAGTCCTCTATCCATAATATTGCTTTCTCCAGTGTACAAGTCATCTCAAGTTGTCTGAATCAGGAGATAAATATGCACAGATCAAGCACCGTTTACAAGCGAAACACAGTTCTAAACAAATATGTTGGTGGATTTTGGTGTGAGAGGACAGCAGGGGATGGACTTTTTCCACTGAAGGAAGTGTTATTATGGATTATGGGCAGGTATTTTGACCAAAAACAAAAAAATTTATTTACAACATCATAATGATGGATTTGTGTCTTACAAACACAGAGCTTTTTACTTCATAAGATGTTAATTGATGGACTGGGGTCGTGTGGATTACTTGTGGATTATTGTAACGTTTTTATCAGCTGTTTGGACTCTCATTCTGACGGCACCCATTCACTCCAGAGGATCCGTTGGTGAGCAAGTGATTTATACATTTCTCCAAACCTGTTCCCAAGAACAAACAAACTCATCTACATCTTGGATGGCCTGAGAATGAATACATTTTCAGCAATTTTTCATTTTTGGGTCAACTATTCCTTTAAAAATAAAAGAGACTCACAAAACTATGTCTCAGTCTTATAAACCCAGCAAACACCATTTACTGGGCCACAACATGCATGTGTTAAGTGTCTGTTAAGACCATACGTGTAGTTTAACAGGTTTAACAGGACATGTCCTATGTCCTATTTCCCTGAAATCCCTCCACTGAGATGACTAAATCTATTTAACCAGTTATATCACCTAAACTATCTGCAGGGCTCATTTTAATTATCAGATCAAGAGAGGGAGCTGCTTCCATCATAGTTTGGAATGAGAGTCTTGAGTCTGTTTAGATGAAAATACTGACTAATTTGATGCAAACACCTGCCACAGAATGCAAATGGCAGTCAAATGAGACACCTGTCCTCAACATACCGAGACAGTGGCGCCATCTAGTGAGCGATATAGTGCTTGAAAGCTTTGAGCGAAACCCACAAAAAAGCCAATAAAATAGACTGCATTTTAACTTTCTTTCTTTCTTTCTTTCTTTCTTTATTTCCTGGCTTTACGGTCATACCAGCTAGCTTTAGAGTAATCTGCATGCACGACCTTAGTACTAAATGACTGACAAATGGAGAGTGTTTCTGATTTGCTCTTTCTCTCTCTCTCCGCTCTCTTGACCCTTTGAGTTTTTTCCAGTTGTTGTTTTTTCTTCTCTCTCTCACGACATCTAGGCTATATCAGTGATTTCGTGTGGGTAGTATGGACAAGCTTTGAATTCCAAAAACACATTTAAAGTCAGCACTTTTTTAAGTTGTTCATTAAATTGATATATTTTCCAACTATCAAAATAACATGGCTTTAAATTTTTTTTTTTTAAAACTCCATAAATTCCAACAATGAAACAATCATTCATCGACCGCCTATAAAATATCCATTATCCACCTACCAAGTGCTACGTCTATCCTAAAAGTCACATTTCTACGACACCAAGAACGAACCAGCCGTCGGAAAATAGCTTTGGCCCTCTCATTTTCTTTGCAGCGGTTTGCCATGCAGAAGACCGTGGTGATTGATTAAGTAGGCACACAGTAACCATCATCATCATGAGTTATAGTGCGCTCACTCATTCCTCGGCTGTGCTGTGGATCATTCCTGCCCAGAGCGCCTGGATACGATCTTTGTCATAATAACAGTTGTTGGTTCGCAGTTTTAACGTTTGCTTAATTTTTTTTTATATTAGATCTGAAGTAAACCATCTGTTGTTATTTTCAGTAGCCTATGTCTATAAATGTCACGCAATATGATATATCACAACATGCTACCATTCAAAAGTTTGGGCTTAGTTTTAACAAAAAAGGTATTTATTTAGCAATAATCTTTAAATTAATAAAAAGTGACAGTAAAGACACTTATACTACTAATAAAAAAAATCTGTTTCAAATAAATTCTACTCTTTTAAAATCATGTATCATGGTTTCCACTAAAATATTAAGCAGAAAAGCTGTTCAAAATATTGATAATAAAAAGAATGATTAATAATTCTTCTTAGTAATTACTAATAATTGAGCACCAATATTAATTGATAAAAAGTGAGCATCAGTCAGTATGTTAGAATGCTTTCTGGAGGATCATGTGACACTGAAGACTGGAGTAATGATGCTGAAAATTCAGCTTTGATCACAGCGATAAATTGCATTTTAAAACATATATTCAAATACAAAACAATTTAAATTGCAAACATATTTCACAAATTTTGAAAAGTAGCGTGTATATATAATGTTTTACATATTTTAAAATTGGGTATTTCCTGCTGTAAATATTATGGCAAAATAGAAATATTAATGGTGCTAGATTTTTGCACCTCACTAGGTATATAATGTCTTTCTATATGTATATAAAGGCTGTTGGCAGAGTTTCCTATAGATACCTGGTCGAATCACCACTTCTATTGAAAAGTTGGCATGAAATGAAAATTCACCATATCTACTTTCTAAATGCATATGATAGAACTGGGTGTGAACAATTTATCCATGCATATGTTGTTGATTTTTTTTTAACCAAAATTTCATAACTGGACTGTCACAGGTTAACCTGGTGACTCTATAAACTTGGACTTACAAACATACACCCATGTCACTGATACTGTGCATTGCCGGCATTATTAACATCTGTGTACACCTCAGGAAAGTTTTATGGAGTTTTTGTTTTGTTTAGTCTAAAGTTTGTTGCTGCTGTGTTTTGTTATAGTTTTCAACTCTTGATAGTTTTCCTTAAAGTTTGCTATTATTTTTCTAAAAATAACAGAATGCCAGAACACATAATAATTCATATGATAATTACCTTTATTTTTCCACATACTTGCCACAAACCTTTTTTGTAGTTAAACTTCCCAGTTCACACTCTGTTCAACCAAACCCGTAATCCAGGTTAATCTGTTTTTTTTTAAAGCGACAGCCACATCACTTCCTGTGGAAGATACCATTTTGGTGTGATGTCAGAGGGGGAGGGGATTTGGAAAAATTTGTTTTTGCTATTTAATTAGTTGTTAAACTCTTTCTCTGTTAATGGTTGTTGTTTTACCTATTTGGAAGGTTTTAGTGTTGTGTTGGGTGTTTATATTTTTTAATTTGATCATTACAACCTAAAACGTTTGTACATAGTTGGTAGGCTCTATAGGTGGGGCTTCAGCCTATAAATAGGCGTGATGGCTGAAAGGATTTCAGTTCTGATTGTGAACTCTAATACTGAGCAGGGTTGCAAACTTGGGCCATCTGGTTTAGCCAAAATTAGCACGTTGTTGCTGCTTTCTTTTCTTTTGTACAGTTTTTGTTTATTTTTGTTTTCTCCTGCACTGTAAATATTTTAGCACCTTCCAATAAAACACCATTTTTTGGATTCTGCATCAACTTTTTGTACAGCACGTCATTTCCTTTTTCCACTCCAACTGGTTGGCCTCCCTACATGGACCTTCCACTGAAAACAACAGAAACATTTCTCCAGTCATTTAGTCTTAATAAACCCGCCTCTGCAGGTTCATCTGACCCACATCTCCACATCCAACCATAACACCGTTGGACAGAACCAAGTCCCTGCCCTACATAATTTCTTTCATTAATCTGATACATTTGGATGTTTGTCACAATACAAAAGAAAAGATCTGTCACTACTTGGGTCACAGTCACAGTTCACAGTTATTGACTGATGCCGATCATCTCAAAGTGACTAATCCACCTGTCTGTAATTGAACCTTTCTTCTGTTCTGTTGTAGCCACATCATGGAGCATTTAGAAGGTGTGATTGAACAGCCAGAGTCGGACATGACGCCTCAAGAGCTGCAGCTTCACTATTTCAAGATGCACGACTACGATGGCAACAATCTGCTGGATGGACTCGAACTCGCCACTGCCATTACTCATGTTCATAGAGAGGCGAGTGCTCGAATTTTGAGCTTGACTTTATACCAGTTTGGACATACCTACACATTCTTTATTAATCATTTTATTGTTTTAATAATTCATTAATAATAATTTGATGATAAATAATTTTTTTTATTTTATATGAGATATTTAATTTGAATTTTAGCAGGATTTTATAATCTAACCCGAAGTACACTTGTCCAAGCCTCTCCTTCTATCATGTGTTTGTTTTTTTGTTTTTTTTAATTCCATTTAATTAAAATTAAGATTGTCACCTGGTTTCCAGGAAGGAGGAGATGATAGCCAGCCAATGAAAGAAGAGGATCTCATCAACCTCATTGATGACGTCCTCCGAGACGATGACAAAAACAATGATGGCTACATCGACTACGCAGAGTTTGCCAGGTCTCTGGAGTGAAAGACGAGAGGAAGAGCCGCTGCCTTACTGTGAATGCAGATTACCTCTGATGTACAAATCTCCAGCACATTCCTTCACGTGCGTGCGATTTCACAGGCGCAGTATATTCATGCTTCAATATAACCTGTATAGATGTCAGACAATGAAGTGGTGAGGGTCATGAAGTGACGTGAGATGTTTTGTACGTATGCCATCAGTGTAACATGTATTCATTGTTGCACTCACATCTGCATATGTCTTGTCACAATGGACCTTAATGTATAAACTGCCAAATTTATCCACTGTAAACAAGCATAAATTATGTTATTATTGAATAAATCCTTTGCAGTGACACTCTCCTGCAAAGCTGATTGTTAAATGAAGCTAAAGTGGAATATAATAATTGCTGCTCTGCTCATGAATGATGGCAAACATATGCTCCTTCTGCCTTAAAGGGATTATCACTGTTACTGTCATTATAAAAATACTCATTCAGAATGTTTTGAAATGACAGAGTACTTTATTGGTGAGCACACACTTTATTGATTTATCTTGATTTACATATAAATGTGCAATACGCGTGTTTGGAGATGTACATCTTAATGAATCTCTCTGTAGCCCTAATGTTGATTTGGATGATGTTATAAACAAGTGCCAGAATATTAGAAATATATTTGATGGTGTTATGCATTTCTAAAACAGGAATCGGATCCTCCGAAACATCATGGTGCGTTGATTTTTAGCTTGCTATTAGAGCCTGAATGTACACAAAATGTCATATAGGTCAATGACATGACGCTCATTTTGTCTGAATTTATTAGGAAATTTTAAATGTAATTTATCCATATAGTGACCTTAATACATTTCTCTTTCATGATGTTTTTATTTTTTAAATAAAAGACATTTTTAGGGCATAATTTTAAAATATATTAAAATAGAAAAGTTATTTTAAACCAATAATATTTCTCAATAAATGAGACTTCTTTAAAAAACATTGAAAAATCCTAATAATTCCAAACTTTCATCATGATGTTTTTATTTTAGTTTTCATTTTATTTAATTTTTTAGGGTATAAAGCAACAAAAAAAAAGGGTGATACAGCCATCTTGATATCATAAAGAAGAAAAAAACTTCATTAAAATAATAAAATTTTTCAGAAGAAAGTGGTTTGGCATAATCTTTGTTATTCTTTGGGGGGAAAAAATTCTCAAAATTATATGTAACCAACAAGAATACAGAGAGCAGCACATTTCTAGAAACTTGGCACATATTGTTTTCAACAAAATGTTTAAAAGATTGTCACTGACCCATGTCTGTTCATTTTACATACATAAAATGGGAAGAAGAACAACATTTGATGTAAACCGTTTAATTTATTTCTACCAAATCTGTAAGTTGTTATTGATGACTGAAAGGAAATGTAATTCAAATGTTCATTGGGTGTACTGTACATTTCATTCTGAGATCTGAGAATTACATAATAGTTCATAATAGTGCTTATTTAAAGTCTACAGTAGCCTATGTTCAGTGTGAACTGAACCTAGTTTAATTGTCACAGTGCAGTGTTGACAAAGGAAATCAGCATAAATGTAATTTTTTTTGTCTAAGTAAATATAGCAATAATTGAGAGAATATGTTCTGTGTGACTGCAACTAATAAAGGCAGAAAATGTCAATCTTTCTTTGTTATTGAAAAACGTTATCCTTTCGACTGTACCTGCTTGTATAAAATGGAAAATACAAGCGTTTACAGCACTTCCTCTAGTTCCAGTGGCTAGTGGTTTCCAGTGCCGACACAGAGGCCACTGAGAGCACTGATGTGGTGGCTGGTCCGATGGTGCACAGTTGATTGTACCAGTCATCAGGCTGTCTGGTGGCTTGAGATGGAGCAGGGCCAGAGGAGCGGGAGAAATGACTGCCGGAGGATGGGTGGGGTGGGTATCCTCCAGGGGGCAGCACTGAGGAGAATCGGGGGATGTGTGGCAGTGAATGAGGACACTGGTACTGCCGGCCCATGGCGGAGGAAGACACACACATGCTGCTGAAGAGAGGCCCTCGTCCTGGCATCATGCCCACCGGCAGCACTTTGTGAGAGATACGATCCTGCTTCCGCTGCTTGGCACGCCGGTTCTGAAACCATACCTGTAGCGAGCGAAAGGCCGTAAGATACAGTAATCGGACAAGGGAGTCAAGGTTTGGCTGCTTAATATGGAAAGTTTCCAAGTTTCCAATGGCGCTTTTCCACTGCATGGTACGGCTCGGTACGGTTCACTTTTTGGGGGGTTTTCACTGGGTAGAGGACCTGGTACCTGGTACTTTTTTTATTACCACCTCGGTAAGTAATAAGCAAAGTAATTTGTGTGGTACAGCCAATTAGAACATACTGAATGTGAGAATATTGAAAGTTTTCAGATTCACAAAAAATGTTTACCAATAAAATTCTTCATAACTGCTATTTTCTTCATATTTTCTTAAGACTTAAGAGTATTCAGTATTTTTTATTCTCGAACATTTCTAAAGAATGTTCTTTTTTTTCTTCTTAAGACTGTGTTAAAGACAAAACGTAATAAAAAAATAATAATTTGAATTGCTAAAAAAAATTGTAAATGAAAAACAAAAAAAAAATCATAACCTCTTAAAAGTTAGGATAACCTCCAACTTGTCTTAAATCAATAAAAAAAGAAAGATGTTTCATGAATTTATTAGGTTGTTTCACTTATTAAGCATTGCAACATAGGCCTATATATATATATATATATATTACTACTCTGTAAAAAAATTATTGCTTGAAAGTTTTAATAAAACAGGTTTTTGGAATATGTTTTACTAGAAAATATTATTTCAGTCTTTCTACTTCAAAATTTAATGTTTAATTCAATGTGTTACTTACCGATTCTTTGTCATTATTTGTAAAAATTTACTAGTAATTTCTGAAAAAAAATTTTCATCATTTTTTTAAGTGTAAATCAACTCAACTAGGGATCTCCTTTTTAATTGTATTGTTAATTGCGTAATACCAAAGCCAAGAAAATAACTATAATAATAATAATATTTAAAGAAAAATACTATTTTTTTAAATAAAATATTTAAACATTTTAGAATTGTTCAGAAATTCCACTTAGCAACATCTTACAATTTTCTAAAGAATTTATCTCAAGAAATGTCTTAACTTATTTCTTAAGAAGATTTTCTTGAATCTATCCACACAAATTTGAACAAATGTAGCAAGCATTATGAAGCAATGCTATCGCTCAGTTCTAGTCACTGCTGGGTTTCCATTCACATATTTTGCTGTGTCACTGTAAATCGCTATCAGTGTGAACAATCCGAACACCCCTGGTTAGTGTAACTTAAACCTGCATGGGAACATTTAATGCAGCTGCATGTAACTGTATCAGTTCAACAGGTTAATTAGCATGTTAGCAAACAGGTGAGTTACCTGTATGCGAGCCTCGTTGAGTTTGGTGGCTCTCGCGAGCTCCTCTCTGTAGTAGATATCAGGATAGTGGTTCTGTCTGAAAGCTAACTCCAGCTTTTCCAGCTGTTCATTGCTGAAGTTAGTGCGGTGTCTCCTGCGGGATGGTGAAGGGTACGGTCTCACTCGTCCTCGGCCGCCCCGGACGCTCTCAGATGTCCCAGAATCTTTTCTTGAATGATTTTGAACATCTGCATCCAATAAGGTGAAACTCAAAGAGGTGAATTCATTATGAGAAGACCTCTTTGTCACAAACTGAAAGAGTCTTGACTCAGGTCTCTCTCTCTAGTTACAAGTCATTTCCTATTGACAGTGAGAGTTTCATCAACCACTGACACCTCTGAGATGTTGGATTTGTAGGTACACATCTCTCAAATGATGTTCCCTGAAGACGGAGGATTTAAAAGCCTTAGTGCTTCCAAACAAACGTCCAGGAACTCAAAAGACAGCAGGCTTTGCCACCTAAACTCAATATCGTGAGAGAGAGGCATGCCAGGGCCCTGAGGATTACTCTCAGCTTAGGCAAACAATGGCCAAAAAAGTCACTAATTTGTCAAATTGTGGGACTCTTGGTTTCCAGGTCCTATTCACAACATTAGGGTAAAGAGAGCATGAAACGTACCTCAGTTTGGATTTTTGAATGTCATACTGCGCAGTGTTATTTTTGTATCACTTAAATACTGTTATAATATAACGTAGACTATATATATATATATATATAGGTTTATATATTATAGTTTAAAGTTTTAGTATTTTTTTGTGTGTTTTAGATGTATTTTGTCAATATAGTTTTTTTATGTATTAAGTTTTAGTTTTTATTTTATTTTATTTAGTTTTAATTAGGTTTTTTATTACTTAAACTAATAACTTAAACTCATTTCATTTCAGCTTCTTGCCAAAGCAACATTTCTCATTTTCATTTGTATAAATTTTATTTTATTTCAGTTAATGTTTATTTTATTTCAAGTAATATATATATATATATATATATATATATATATATATATAGATATAGATAGATAGATAGATAGATTAATCCCTCTATTTCACCTTTTCTAATATAAGATGTTCAAAACAGCTTATATTTAATTTTCAGCATTACCATTTTTGAAAATTGCCATTGCAGTATGATATAATTCTTGTGATGCTCCTCATTTGTAAGCTGCTTTGGATAAAAGCATCTGCTAAACGACTGAACTGTAAATATTTTGTATCAGTATTTCAAATGCAGTATTCTTACCTGCACTTGAGCTAACCGTGACCTCAGAGTAATTTTCAGAGAACTGTTGCTGAGGTTTGTCTGTGTCCATTTCAAACTGTCTCTGGTCTGCAGGCAGGATTCCGGTTTGACCTCAGTCCTAACTGAGCTCTGCTTTTTCACCGCTATCTAGTGTGACATCATAGAGCAGTCACACCTCTCACCCAACTGCTCATTGTGACGCTGAAGCCCACAGTAACATGTACCTGTTACTGTCAGCATGAATTGTAAAATAAAACTGTCATTTATTTAGTACTGTTGACATAATACCGACAAGTATCTGTGAGTAAAAACGTTCCTAATACATCTGGGTCTCAGTGGTGCAGTGACAATTTGAATAATAATATTGGAATATTGGACTTTTAAATCTCAGATGAAAATTGTAATTGACTATTTTCACCACCAGAGGGAGAGTAAACAAAAGAAATAGACACAAGAGGAAACGGTCTCTGGATCTCATGTGAGCACAAAAGCAATACAAGCAAACTAGTATTTCATTTTAAACAATAAATATTGAATTATATTTGGGATCTGAGACCATAGCATATTTTGATTACTTCATGTTTTGAACATGTTATGTCATCATCACACATTTTTGACAAAAATAAAAGTGATTAAAATAAAAGTTTAGTCCACATAGCAGCATATTCTGATTAAAGGATATAATCAGAATAATCAGGAATCAGGAATAGTTCACCCCAAAAAACATGCTGAAAATGTACTCACCCTCAAGCCATTCAAGATGTGGATGAGTTTGTTTCTTCATCAGAACATATTTGGAAAAATTTAGCATTACATCACTTGCTTATCATCCTCTGCAGTGAATGGGTGCTGTCAGAATGTTTCTCATAAACACGCAGCTTTTCACTTCCCATGTTGTTAACTGATGGACTGGAGTCGTGTGTTATTACATTATTTTAAATGAGTCTACCCCCCCAAGATTACTGTTATAAACACGAGCCGCGTCCAAAAGGTAAAGGGGGAGGTGTTGCTACAATTTATAGTAATATTTTCAGTATTTCTCAGAAGTCTGGTTTCAAGTATAATTCATTTGAAGTAATGGTGCTTCATATACTGTAACATTATCCAGAGAAACAAGTGCTAACGATAAATCCCCTGTGACATTTGTACTGGCTACTGTATACAGGCCACCAGGGCACCATAGGGAATTATTAATTATTTATTAATTATACAGACTTTATCAAAGAATTTGCTGATTTTCTATCCGAGTTAGTGCTGGCTGCAGATGAAGTCTTAATTATTGGTGATTTTAATATCCATGTTGATAATGAACTCCATTGGGGTTAGACAACACGTGTCAGGGCCTACTCAATGTCGTAATTGTACTTTAGATTTAATACTGTCACATGGAATCGATATTAATGGCATTGAAATTCTGCAGCAGAGTGATGATATCTCGGATCATTATCTAGTCTCGTGTGTACTCCTTATAGCTAAAGCTGCAAATTCAACTCCTTGTTACAAATATGGTACAACCATCACTTCTACCACAAAAGACTGCTTTGTAAATAATCGTCCTGACTTGTCTCAATATCCAATAGCTCAGAAAAACTTGATGGTGTAACAGAAACTATTGACACTTTCTCTTTTCTAAGACTTTAAACACGGTCGCTCCTTTACGCTTAAAGAAGATTAAGGAAAAATGTCCGAAACCGTGATATAAGGAGCACACTCCCGCCCTAAAGAGAGCAGCCCGGAGAATGGAACGCAGCTGGAAGAAAACAAAACTAGAGGTATTTAATATTGCATGGCGGGAAAGTAGTTCTACTTACAGAAAAGCTCTAAAAACTGCTAGATCTACTTACTTTTCACAACCCCAGGCATTTATTCAATACAGTGGCTAAATTAACGAAAAATAAAGCATCAACAGACGCAGACATTTCCCAACAGCACAGTAGTAATGACTTTATGAACTTCTTTACTTCCAAGATCGACACTATTAGAGATAAAATAAAACCATGCAGCCGTCAGCCACAGTATCGCATCAGATGCACTATAGATCCGCTGAGGAATAATTCCACTCATTCTCTGCTATAGGACAGGAAGAATTGTATAAACTTGTCAAATCATCAAAACCTACAACATGTATGTTAGACCATATTCCATCTAAGCTACTAAAAGAGGTGCTTCCAGAAGTCATAGATCCTCTTCTGAATATTATTAATTTGTCAATGTCGTTAGGATATGTCCCCAAAACCTTCAAATTGGCTGTTATTAAGCCTCTCATGAAAAAACACAACTTGATCTTAGAGAATTAGTTAATTACAGACCAATCTCCTTTTCTGTCAAAAATACTAGAAAAGGCAGTATCCTATCGGCTATGTTCCTTCTTAGAGATTTTTAGAGGACTTCCAGTCAGGATTTAGACTGTATCATAGTACTGAGACAAAAACACAACTTGATCCTAGAGAATTAGTTAATTACAGACCAATCTCCTTTTCTGTCAAAAATACTAGAAAAGGCAGTATCCTATCGGCTATGTTCCTTCTTAGAGATTTTTAGAGGACTTCCAGTCAGGATTTAGACTGTATCATAGTACTGAGACTGCTCATTACAAATGACCTGCTCTTATCATCCGATCGTGGTTGTATTTCTGTATTAGTGCTACTGGATCTTAGCGCTGCATTTCACACTATCAACTACAACATTCTTTTGAGTAGACTACAAAATTATGTTGGCATTAGTGGAATTCCATTGTCATGGTTCAAATCTTACTTATCTGACCATCATCAATTCGTAGCAGT
>NW_015647035.1:71202-97440 GCF_001515625.1 Sinocyclocheilus rhinocerous
CTTTTCACACTTTACATGTTACCCTTGGGAGATATCATCAAGTAACATGGTGTTAGTTTTCACTGTTATGCTGATGATACTCAGCTCTATATTTCTTCGCAGCCCAACGGAACTATAACGGAATGCATAGTTGATATAAAGAACTGGGTGACTAGTAATTTCCTACTGTTAAATTTTAGAGGTTTTAATTATTGGACCAAAAACCTCCGCATGTAATAGCCTAAATCACTGTCTAACACTTGATGGCTGCTCTGTTAATTCTTTGTAATCAGTTAGGAGCCTAGGGGTGCTAATTGATAGCAACCATGCATTTGTAAAACCGCATTTTTCTATCTTAAAAATATATCAAAATTACGACCTATGCTCTCAATGTCAAATGCAGAAACGTTAATTCATGCGTTCATGGCCTCAAGGTTAGATTATTGTAATGATTTATTGGGTGGTTGCTCTGCACACTTTATGAACAAACTCCAAAATGCAGCAGCTAGAGTTCTTACTAGAACCAGGAAGTATGACCATATTAGCCCGGTTCTGTCAACACTATAACGGAATGCATAGTTGATATAAAGAACTGGGTGACTAGTAATTTCCTACTGTTAAATTTTAGAGGTTTTAATTATTGGACCAAAAACCTCCGCATGTAATAGCCTAAATCACTGTCTAACACTTGATGGCTGCTCTGTTAATTCTTTGTAATCAGTTAGGAGCCTAGGGGTGCTAATTGATAGCAACCATGCATTTGTAAAACCGCATTTTTCTATCTTAAAAATATATCAAAATTACGACCTATGCTCTCAATGTCAAATGCAGAAACGTTAATTCATGCGTTCATGGCCTCAAGGTTAGATTATTGTAATGATTTATTGGGTGGTTGCTCTGCACACTTTATGAACAAACTCCAAAATGCAGCAGCTAGAGTTCTTACTAGAACCAGGAAGTACTACCATATTAGCCCGGTTCTGTCAACCCTGCACTGGCTCCCTATAGTTTTTATCAGCTGTTTGGACTCTCATTCTGACCATCTATCTACTTTTCTCGAAAAGCTATGTTTCTCTAAAAAGTATGTTTCTGCATGAATTTCTGCATGAAAATACATATTCACACAAATTCACCACGTTTGGCAAAATATAAAATAGTTTTGAATTGCCATAAGAATGTGTTCCAAAATACAGTTTTTCTTCTTTTTAATTAAACATTTAATCAGACTATTTGTTTGTCAAGCATGAATAATCGGATTGGTTCTGTAAGACCAGACTGAAGAGCTCTGGCAGACGGGATAAAAGTCAATCAGGCCTCAGAGTCAGAGACATGGCAAGTATGAGTGTCATCTTTGCCAAGGTGGGTGACTTAGTGTTCCTGAGAGAGTCTACAGTCAACCAGACCCGGACTGCCAGGTTATGCCTGTTCTTTTCCACAGCTGAAACATGATTTATTCAAGAAGAAAATAAAGTGAGTTGCATTCACATGCTATTCACTCACCTTAACATAAACCTTAACATAAAACCATTTGCTCAGAGATTGCTGAGGTGATGATGGCTGAATATAGACACACCTGTCCTGCAGAGAACCAGCAGATTCTACTCAAGGTCCGTCCGTCGGTCTATCTATCTATCTATCTATCTATCTGTCTGTCTGTCTGTCTGTTGTCTGTCTGTTGGCTACTGTCTTACATATTCCTTCTAATTTTTTCTCTTTTTCTTTTAAAGTTAAACGATAAAGATATTGAAATACTTACATGTGAATTCTTAACTGTGAAAGCACATATATTAACATGTTCTTGTTTTTGTCATATAGACACATTCTGCTGTTCATAATGAGTAGAATTAGTAAGACATCTTCTGTACTAATGCCTAATGTCTATGACTGCTGTTAAGCTTTTAAGCCTTGTGTTGAAAGAGCTGAAATGAAAAGGAAGCAGATGGGTGTGTATGAGTAGGCAGGGTCAGCCCGAGGGCCTGTTCCCAGAGCTGGAGAATCACAGGGACTAGCCAAACTCTGCAGACCCCCAGAATGCTGTGGCCAGCCTACCCACCCCCCCAAGGCCTTTGGGAATTTCCAAAAGTCTGAGGAATTCTGACTCAGACTACACCCGGTACAGAACTGGGAGGAGATTCTGCCTGTGAGGCCCAGTTTAACCACAACCATACCCTCACATGCACAGCCTTGCGCATATACAGAAATATACAAGCATACATGTGCCTACAAAATTTTATTGATACTCAGAGAGGACTTTCTCTTCTCCCAATTTCCTGGGGTGAATTAAGAGTGACCTGCCTGGCTATCCTTCAGCCCTGATGGAAGGAAAGTAACCCAACACGCTCTGCCCTGTCTTGGTGGCTTGCATGTCTGCGTATGTGTGCGCACATACAAACAACAGGGTGATGGAGACACAGATTCACATTTTTTTTCATTTACTAAGGAAACAGCTACAATATAAAGAGATATGAAGGTTATTATTTTCCAAAAAACAGATTAGCCATATAAGAATGAACAGTACTTTTGACAAATATGTTTAGAATGGTGTCTAAAATGTTGTTTTATTCTACCTACAATGGAATCCTATCATATCTTACAAAAACTATATGTAACATAAAATAAAATATATAATATAAAATATAATACATTTCAAATTAATTGATCACTGCTACAATTATCTGCTATGATATGATGAAATATTAGCAATATATATGTTGCTTATAAGAATGAATAGTACTTTTGATAAATATGTTTAAAATGGTGTCTAAAATATTGTTTTATTTATCTATAATGGCCTCCTACAAAAACATCTACTATAATATAATGAAATAGCAATATTTAGGTTGCTTGAATAAAATATTCTGTCATAATACACAGCTATTTTTTTCTTTTTTTAAGTTTTGTATTTTGTAACTTATTTTTTATATTTTTAATATAATTTTTTTTATTATTTTGTTTTATTTAATTTTTTATTTAATTTAATTTTATGGTGTTGTTACAACATCTGTCAGCAGTGTCAATTGCCATGCTACCAGCCAAACTTTACCCCTTAGTTGCCCCTCATGGTGTCTGCCATGTTGAGATCACATGACCAGCTATATATCCCTCATTTTATCTCGGTAACCCCCCATTATCGGACCCCTTGAGTTGGGGAATAAACTACTCAAGAGAGACAAACATGCCTGTGAGAATAAGGTATTTCTACAATGGTATTTGAAAACTGGTATTGGCCAGCAAAAAAAAAGAAAAAGAAAAAAAGACTTGTTAGTGCACTGGAGACTGAATGTTCTTAACTGATTACAGTTGTTTTTGTGGTTTGTGAAAATGTAATTTTCAAGCAGTCTCGCACACATGGTCTTCATGAAAGTCCTCAGTGCTCTAACATCAGACAGATATCTTTGAACCGTACTGGACAGATTTGTGTCTTGCCGACATGTATCTCTTTGGTGACTCTCCCATTCGTTTGTACATGAGAACACAGACTTGTGTGCAAGGTGAAAGAGAAAGTTTTATCAATGGAGACTTGTGCGATAATAAACAGGTTTATATCTATAAAGGAGAACTTTATTAGCCTATAAAAGCTGCTCCCAGTGCAGCTAGACAGGCAATTATCCAGCTGTCTGCGTTCCCCCTCCCACATAGTATACACTTCTCCAGGCGCGAGAGGGAAAGCAGATGTATAGTCTGCTGAGGTTTGCTAGTGATGTGCAAACTCTTGTGTCTGGGGCACGAAATGCTGTGAGTGAGTGGGACAGTGGAATTTTCACTTGTCCCAGCAGTCTTGACCTCTCAGTATATCCTTGTGGCTGTCTGGAGAGAGAGAAGAGACACAGGTGCTTCCACGGGATCTCAGATGGGGCTGCACGAAACAGGACACCACCGTCGCCCCCAGGCATCCAGACAACACCTCGGCAAATCTACCCAGCCAGACAAACTTGCCAACAATTCGCACACACACATCATGCCAGCTCCGGCTCATTTTCAGGCACTTTCCAAAACAGAAAAGGGGAGAGAAATATTTTTTTTTTACTCGTGTAAAAAGCCACCACCACAACACTAGGTTGCTAGATGACCTGAATCAAAATAGCCCATTCGAAAACCTCTATAGGACTATTTTGGGGGCTATTTTATAGTCCCGCAACCAAAATTCATACATTCGAACACTTAAAAAAGTAACAGCCCACTTCTTTTAGCACAAAATGGTTGAGTTACATGTCAATGTTTTATATTTAGGGCAAATGTTTTGTAAAACTCATGAGAATCATCATAATAATAAGCTGTGTCCCAATTCAGGGGCTGCATTCTTTGAAGTCCGCATTCAAAGACCAACTGTGTCACTGCGGCACAACGAAAGCTGTCCCAATTCAAAAAGCTCCCTCAAAATGCAGCCTCAAAGTGCGTCCTTCGTTTACCAGGCAACGACGGATATAACGAATGGATCCTTCGTGGCCCAGACTATCCCAAGATTCACTGCACACCAGTGACAACAGGATCTTTTAAAGAAATTGCTGGGTTACACTTTTAAATGCAAATATTGCGTTTCAGTAGTTCAAATGCATTTTATAGATAGTTTATGTTTTTTGTATGTACATAAATGAACAAGGGTGAAGATATTTAGACAGGCTCTGAACCCGTTTTGTTTTCAGACAGTTTACAATCCAGTACAAACATTACTGCAGCTCGTCAACGGCAGCTGTCACATTTGCTAGGCAACTAGAGCAATCCTCTATAGGCTACCACCCCATTTAACAATGCTCGGTTCGGCCTTTGTGGACTTCAAAGGTCCCGACTTCGAAGTCCTCATCCATTGCAGCCTCTGACTTGGGACACAGCTACAGTAACGCTTGTCTTAGCAAGCACCGCTAACTAACGTAAATGCTAGTACCTCTGCATAAACCGCAAAGCTGTCAGAAGTGTCCGAAACCGCATACTGTCAGAGTAGGTACTACATTTGATTTTTGAACTTAATTTGCGACCATTAAAAAAAAGTATGTTGTCATTAACATGTGACCTACAGTGCCGGCTGTGTTGCTTTACTGCCATTCATAACTCCTCTCACTTGGCCTCATGGGATAGTAAAGTGTCCATTAGGTGCGCACTTCAGAATCTCGAAAGGTAATCTGGGCACATTTCGTCTACTGTTTCGTCTACTCACAGGTAGAGTGTGGAGCTTCTACCTTTTACCCCACGCACACTTCTGCTGGACCTTCTTTATCCTAGTGGTCTAAGTGTTTATACTGCCGCCTATAGGTGTGGATGAATGCAGCTTGATTATTAAACTCTGCTGGTTTACAGCGAAGCTGTTTATCTTTATCTTTGTATCTTTTCTCTTCATCGCTTACTAAACAAATTAATAAAATGAACCTTCTTAGCTTCATTTATAACAAAGTTTCACAAATTTAGTGTTTCATGCTGGTGATGTTTCTGTTTCTGACTCAACTCAATATGTTGGGTCTGTATTGACTAATGACGTGGGAAGTCGTGGCCTAATGGTTAGAGAGTCGGACTCGTAACCCAAAGGTTGTGGGTTCGAGTCTCGTACCGGCAGGGATTGTTTCACACTAATGATGGATCACATAACTTCAGCTGCACCTGAAAATTTAGCTTCAGTTTGCTCACATTTTCTCCTAGTGTAGATATCGAATTAGATTTATGTCATAAATGTTCATAAAACAGCATTAAATGCAAACTATGCATGATGTCAATCACAGGATTGGCAATTAGTCAACTTTTTTCTGTTTAGTCAATGATAACTAGTAGAAACAAGTAGTCTTTGTGCCGCTTGTCGTGGCATTTGTCCTTGCTCTGTGGGTCGTTGAGGGTTTGTTTCATCGCTCTATCGGGGACTGCTTGTTTGGACATTTTATTTTTTCATGCTATGATTCAGATCATAGCCTGAAGCACGCACAAACACATACCACACACAAAAATATTCACATGCATAAACAAAACACAATATCAAACACTGTTGTAAATGGCTTGTGAGCAGACGGCGCATGATGAAGACAGGCCAAGGAAATCACACGATGCAAGTTTTACATTTGCTCACGCACAGACACATAGCTCTCTGAACGTGTGTACAATTGTGTTTATTTCTCAATGAAAACATTCCCAGTTCACTTAAAGAACATAGGCCATAATTTCTTCCACCCTCAAAAGCCCTCGGTACATTAGAGTGAAATCAGCCCAGAGGACCAGGGACTGGCGTGACAGTCAGCCATTTTAAACTGCAGCCACAGCACAGCCCTCTGCAGTGAGTAAGTGTGTGTGTGTGATGTTTGTGTGTATGAAAGGGAAAGAGAATGTGTCATTGTGGGTACTCATTGGTTGCGGGATTAATTAGAACATCTTCATTTTTGTGCAAATCTCCCATCATGCCAACCACCACAACCGCACACTCACAACTAAAGCAAGAAGCATTACATTCATACTTAAATATGACATACAATCCTACATCTAAAATATAATGAAACACTGAACAGGCCCCAAAAATAAAATTTTCAAGGCTCTTTGTTTTTGGTACTTGACAGTAGTTTCGTGTAGCCAGACTTTTGAATATCATCATAAAATCTAGTCCACATTGCAGCTTGCTCCAGCCAAGAACCTCTTAGACAGGAAGAGACTGTTTGTTTCCTTTTTGCATGCCATTTACGTGTGGGTTCATCCAAAATAGTTGACAGTCAATAGTTGACTCATTTAAATAATTGCACAGCTATTCAAACCAACTCTGAACATTGTTAAAGATCTAATATCACTTACCTGACAAATACAGTTGTTCCTCAAGCACACTGAATCAACCTGGTAACTTGTAAGCATGACTTACTGACTTGTTTCCAGACATACTTTTACACCTCAATTGCTGGTAGTTGCTAAAGCCAGTCAAAAATATTTGAGCAGCCGATTTTTAGATTGTGCTGTCTGGATTTGTACGCTGTATTAATTATGCCAGTGAACAGACTGTGGCCGGTCTGACTAAGACATTTTGAGACAATTTGAGTAGTAACAGGAATTTTGGCACTATAAAACTTTGAAAACTATAAAATCCTGTTTCCACCTCGAAGTAAAAATAAAAAAGGATAAAAAAGGAAATCTTTTTCAAATAAGAAACGAATAATAATAATGTTGCAATTGTTAGATATAGTCATTGTGAGATGTAAATTTGAGAAATAAAGTCGCAATTGTGAGATATAGTCACTTTGTGAAATATAATGATCACATATTTTGATAAATAAAGCTGCAATTTTGAGATATAAAGTCAATTGTGAAATATAGTCACATTATGAGATCTAACATCTCAACTCTTAGAAATAAAGTTGCAATTAACTTAATTATTCTTGTCTGAGGCAAAAATAGGCTTCAATAAAAAATCTCTGCAACTACAATCATCATATCAGTTCAGCTAAACAGTGGGCAAAAAATATTGTAATTTAATAACTGAATATATGAAATCCCTAGCTGTCAATGTCTACAACAGGAGTGTCTTGAAATAACAGAATACTTAGCAAATTATGTCATTCTGTGTTTGCTCTGATGTATTATAGATTTGAGTAGCAACAGTTACTAGGTAGCTGTTTAAGGACATGACTGTGGGCGCTTGTGCAGAGAACAACCATGCGTGCAATTCTCAATGAACCAGAACTGACTTGGCAGCTTCTCTCTCTCTAACTCTCTCCCTCCCTCTCTGCCACATTCTCCCAAATTTCTGCTGAACTTTGCCCTTTGCAGATTCATGCCAAGCCACAACGAACCTATGGAGGCCATGATGTCATTCTGAAGTGAGAACGTGCAGAAAAAAAATTAAATTCTTGTCTGAGGCAAAAATAGGCTTCAATAAAAAATCTCTGCAACTACAATCATCATATCAGTTCAGCTAAACAGTGGGCAAAAAATATTGTAATTTAATAACTGAATATATGAAATCCCTAGCTGTCAATGTCTACAACAGGAGTGTCTTGAAATAACAGAATACTTAGCAAATTATGTCATTCTGTGTTTGCTCTGATGTATTATAGATTTGAGTAGCAACAGTTACTAGGTAGCTGTTTAAGGACATGACTGTGGGCGCTTGTGCAGAGAACAACCATGCGTGCAATTCTCAATGAACCAGAACTGACTTGGCAGCTTCTCTCTCTCTAACTCTCACCCTCCCTCTCTGCCACATTCTCCCAAATTTCTGCTGAACTTTGCCCTTTGCAGATTCATGCCAAGCCACAACGAACCTATGGAGGTCATGACGTCATTCTGAAGTGAGAACGCTTAGAAAAAATAAAAGAGAAAGCAAGACTGTGGAATAAATCTATAAAAGAGGGAGTGAATCAGGAAATAGCTCTCGGTTTGGGAAACACATAGAGCGAGAGGGAGCTTTGCCACAATTTAAATTGAAACAGGGTTTGAGAAAAAGCAGGGAGGAAATAATGTGAAATGGAAAGGCAAAAGAACAGCGGCAGGGTTAGCAGTCGACTTCGATTTGAATCGGTTTTGTTTTTTTGGTTTCTCCTCATTGCGCCCCTCGTCCCGCACCTCCTCTCTCTCGCATGCTGCCGTGCCTGGCGCTCTCGCTTTACTCGTTTTTAATGGGTGTCTTCCTAATCAGGCTTTTACTGCAGGAAATTTCAGCACACCACATTGCGTGAGGTGACGAAGAGCTCCATTCTCGGCTGGGCTCAGCACCGTGCCAGGCTGCCTCGCGCTTGCCAGAGAGGAAGGGAGGTGAGGGGGATGGGGTAGTGGTGTGGGTCCCGTGCCAGCATTACAGCTCTGCAGTTTTTTTTTTCTTCTCTGACAATAGCGAGTGTGACCAAGCTACTGAGAAACCCAAAACGACAGAACGGCAGGGGCGAGCAGACACTTTTCTGGGCTCTCCAGTGTTAAGTCGCTTTCATTTGCACTGCTGCTCTCCAGGTTTTTGAGGTTTTACAGTGTCTTCAGCTGTCAGTGTGAGCGAGGCAGCTTTTTTTCTTCTTTTTGCTCATTTCCACCCTCTTCCTTCTTATTTCTCATAGTTTGTTTTGTCAGATTTCCAGCACTCTATGTGAGGCCTTTTTTTTCTCACTCTTCTCTATCCCATCAGCCCCCTCTCTTTTCTTTTTTGTTGCTCTTTTCCCCCCATTCCACTCACAAAACTGTGCTGTGGTCGAGAAGCGGTTGAATAGGAATAATATTTGCTGTACTTTGCCGCCTTCCTGGTCCTAACATGTGACAACCCCGGGCTGGACCCCGGTTCGTCCACCGTGAAAGCCGATCCGGCGATCCACAGCGGAAAGTTGTAGTATTTCCACAGCGACCAGCACGGATCAGCTCTAGGCATGACGAAGCGGATATCGGTGAGGGGGACGGGGTTGTGGTGTGGGTCCCGTGCCAACATTACAGCTCTGCAGTTTTTTTTCCTTCTCTGACAATAGCGAGTTCGACCAAGCCACTGAGAAAACCAAAACGGCAGGGGCGAGCAGACACTTTTCTGGGCTCTCCAGTGTTAAGTCGCTTTCATTTGCACTGCTGCTCTCCAGGTTTTTGAGGTTTTACAGTGTCTTCAGCTGTCAGTGTGAGCGAGGCAGCTTTTTTTCTTCTTTTTGCTCATTTCCACCCTCTTCCTTCTTATTTCTCATAGTTTGTTTTGTCAGATTTCCAGCACTCTATGTGAGGCCTTTTTTTTCTCACTCTTCTCTATCCCATCAGCCCCCTCTCTTTTCTTTTTTGTTGCTCTTTTCCCCCCATTCCACTCACAAAACTGTGCTGTGGTCGAGAAGCGGTTGAATAGGAATAATATTTGCTGTACTTTGCCGCCTTCCTGGTCCTATTCTCCTCTAAGAACGAGCCTTATTTTTAGCTGCATGCAGGGTTTGGTCATTTCCTGCGGCTGGTTTCGTGTGACGTTGGGACTTTAAAGGAGGTGCTCACGGTTATGGTGCTTGTCCAAATGATGTGATCTGTGACTGGTGGTTCATTTAGGCTTAGAGCAGTAGTTGATGGGTAAGGCAAAGCTAGATCTGTGTTTAAGACTATTGTTCGTATCTGAAGTTTGTGCCTGCAGGCAGATCCGGATGTAATATGGAGTGAAAAGTATTAATCACCATTACCAGGAAAATATCCACCCATAACTCCACAGAAGAACATAGAGTTCATGCTTTAAAGGGGTCATATGATGTTGCTAAAAAGAACATTATTTTGTGTATTTGGTGTAATGAAATGTGTTTATGCGGTTTAAGGTTCAAAAAACACATTATTTTCCACATACTGTACATTATCGTTTCTCCTCTATGCCCCGCCTTTCTGAAACGCGTCAATTTTTACAAAGCTCATCGGTCTGAAAAAGCGAGGTGAGCTGTGATTGGCTCTTAGCAACTTTACAGATCTTCTTTATGCACCAAGAGCTTGTAACACTCCAAAGAGAATGGAAAAATTTAAATCACATCATATGACCCCTTTAAGAAGTAAACTTACTTTGATGTGTTGGCTAACATAATAAAGCCCATATAAAGTACTTGAATATAATTCAATATTACATTTAAAGTTAATATATTTTAAATGCACTAAATTTGCAACTTGATTGTTACAAATGTGTAATTGCAAGCATTTAAATACATACAAGACATACAAGTTTCAACAGAATTTGACAGTATATTTCAGTTTATCATAAATGCTTGTCACTACATTTGGCAGTACACTTTAACCATATGTCAAAAACATTACAAGTAATTATGAAATGACATATAAAGATGTACCTAAGTACTAATTTTACAACTCTAAAGTTCAGTTAATTGCATTTAATAAATATTTAAACTATAATAATCTATAATCTATAATATTTTTTATCTATAAAAAATTTCCAATTTTCAGTTAACAGCTAATTTTACCACTCTAAAGTTCAATTAATTGCATTTAATAAATATTTAAACTATAATACATTTTAAATTTAAATTAACATGCATTTACGTGCCCTGAAATGTTGCATTCAGTTTTCACTATAGTTTTAAGTATATTACTTCCATAAAAATTACACTTTCAATAAGTGTGCTAAAGTGTACTTCTTTTTCAAAAGGGTAAGTTGCCAAAAAATTTATTTTTGAAAAAGCTATAGTAATCATAAAAGTATCATAAAAGTAGTCCACACTACTTTTGCATTACACGAGTACAAATTACATTTTGGTATTAATGACAGCAAACTTGCCATGACACATTGAAGCACCTTAAATCAGATTTTAAGAGCTCTGACAGGTGAAGAAAAATGTGGACAATATATTTTTATTTTCTTTACGACAAGAGACAATGGCAACATGATGGCTACTTATAGAAAACAATACAGGTCACATGACAAGAACCAACCAATGAGAGACAGGACACAGTGAATGGTACCAGAATTTACATGAATCAAACCCTAAACTATCTTTTCAAGCAGACCCAGGTGTCTAGTTTCGCTGGTTTATATCAGAGTTTGGAAAAATGCATTGACACCAACCAAACGAACCAAGCTCTGGCATCAAACAGACTTTGTTACAATAAGCATAGTGTGAAAGTGCTCTTACCCTCATTGCTCAAGTGTGCCTTTTAAAAATGAGACAGTCCAGAAGTCCTTGAGGTTTAATCTTGCATCCAATCCACTGCGGCTTGTGGAGCTGCTCCACATGATTCCAGATATTATGACATGCAGCCAATGAGGAATGAAATGCTAAACAAACATAAATTGTCATAAAACCTTGTGATTTACAGTGTGATTTCACATGTTAATGAAAGCATTAAAATGATCTACCGAAGGTTTTAGGAATCACATCATTTCAGCTGTGGCCAGAGCTGTAACATTTGATCAAATTCGCTTTCTAAACACTAATACTTGGCACAGTGGATTCTTAGTATCTGGGTCTAAAATCTAATGACGGTGAAAACATCTCCTGCCAAGTCAAGGCCAAGTCATCTCCAAAACACAGTTAACAGTGGTCTAAACTGTGGCAATGAGAGCTTCATCGCCGAAACCACACGTTTCCATTTTAATGTTTACAATAATCCATCCCCATACATATTTTTGCCACAAGGGCAACTAAACTGTATTGCATGAACACGTTCAGCAGAGAGCCTACTAATCTTCTAAAACCTTTTCTCAAAATATATTTCACGGCCCTGTCACATGGCATACCACAGCTTCTCATGGTCTAGGTCATATTTTCTTTTACCTTGCATAGCTGTTTCGATTCATAATTTGAATGGATGTTGTATCCGCCTAATTAGCTAGCTTCGAGTTTATTTCAACACAGTTTTCTGTCCTGTATTTCATATTCAAATAGGAAAATGTGGCAGACCATATTGAAGGACTTATGCCTGTTTAGATACCCATTAGGCTTTAGTTTACATCACAGTTGTTAACAAGGATTTGCTACTTGTTTTTGCTAGTCAAAGGCTAGTGATATTAGTGGGAGGGACACTGTCATTCTAGAGAGCGTCTGATTGGTAAATAGTCTGGACACGCCCACAAGTACAAGATGAGATTCATATTTTGGTCTAGTTTCCCAGAAGAGAAAGACTGTAGATTTTGAATGCATATAGGCTAAAAGAGAACTGTCAACTTTCAGGATGACAATAGTGTATCGATGACCACATAGCTATCATGTATGGAAACAAAACAAAACAAAAATAATAATATTTGAATCGTGCATGGGGTCATGTGTGGGATCTATAACTTGTATTTAACCCCCAATAATTCTTTAAAGGGGTCATATAATGTTGCGAAAAAGAACATAATTTTGTGTATTTGGTGTAATGCAATGTGTTTATGCGGTTTAAAGTAAAAAAAAAACACATTATTTTCGCGTACGAGTAGAATAACTATGCCAGGATTAAGACTAAGGAAAACTTTCCAGAGCTGGTTTGGGCCTTGCAGGCAAGCAAGAGAGAGAGACACACCAGAGCCCCCAGTCCTTGGGTTTACAGTAAGGCCAGCCAAACAACAATGATGCACTACAGTGAGAAGGTGGACAAAACTGTAGTGGTGAAAAAAGGATAGAGGGAGAAAAAAAAATTATATAAAAAAATAATGCTTAGGAAAGGACATTTTGACGATCCAAAGCATACGCTGATCTTGATAAGATAATCTTAATATAATCAGTTTTTAATATTCAGCTTGAGGAAACTTTAGCGTGATTTCAGCTTGAGGTAAATTAAACACAGACCCTTGGTAGGACATATCCTGTATGAATTATGGCAGAATGAGATAATGGAACAAAAGATGGCAGATCATATCATTCACTTGCCAGGTAAGAGTGCAAAATGACAAAAGGTTGAAAAATTAGAAAAAGATGAAATACTGGATTGGAAAAGAAGCAGGTATTGAAAAGTACTGAAAAGCAACAGATGCGGAAGGTTCTGCCAAAGGCAATAAAATTAACTAAAGGTTAAAAACAATTTGAAAAGCTGCTCACAAGCCAGTTTACGGTAACACTGTAGTTTAGGGACCAATTCTCACTATTAACTAGTTGCTTATTAACATGCATATTACTAGCATATTAGCTGTTTATTAGTACTTATGAAGCACATATTAATGCCTTATTCTGCATGACCATATTTTAGATCCCTTAATCCTATACTAAACTTAACAACTACCTTACTATTAATAAGCAGCAAATTAGGAGTTTATCGAGGCAAAAGTCATACAGTTAGCTAATAGTGAGAATTGGTCCTCAAACTAAAGTGAGACCCATTTTACTTCTGTAATCTGATGCAAGATATTTAATGACAAAAAAAAACTTGACTTGATTTTGAAAAATGGCAGTATTTATGTTTTGTTCATTACTTATCTTGATGTAATGGTAGTGACAGATCATTTCTGCCATATTGAGACATATCTGATTGAAAAAGATAATTGAAAAAAAAAAAAGTTAATCAGTGTGTACTGATTGGATGGAGACAGATCTGAATGCAAGCTTGCAGAAAATTGTAAGAAAAAAATCGGGGTTTAAGCAAACTAAATTATTGGAGAAGTCCTGCATTTGATACCAGAGAGAAGTTTTACCAGAAATTATTATATAAAAAAAAAAATTATTTTAATGAAATAGCATGGATGAAGTATTACAATTAAGATGCATTTAGAAAATGGGTGGAATTTCAATTTCATGCAACTTATGGTAACCATTATCTGTTTAGGGCACTATTTTCAGTCCCTAAAAAATACTAGAATCTTTCTCTTTTGTGCAAGTGGAGCCCCAGAGGGAGAAAGAGGGGAAGTGAAGGAGAGAGGGAGAGGCTGAAGAGGAAGGATTTTGTCAGGACTTCTTATTGGAGAAGTCCTGCATTTGATACCAGAGAGAAGTTTTACCAGAAATTATTATATAAAAAAAAAAATTATTTTAATGAAATAGCATGGATGAAGCATTACAATTAAGATGCATTTAGAAAATGGGTGGAATTTCAATTTCATGCAACTTATGCTAACCATTATCTGTTTAGTGCACTATTCTTTCTAAGCTAATTTTTCAGTTACTAAAATGTATTCTTACATAACACATACTTTTAGAGCCCCCCTCCCCCCAACCTTTGTTTTCACTTCCTTCAGGGGTAGGTTCCCCAATTAGGGTGGACAGAAACCCTCATATAATTCACACCCTGACTATACTGTTGAAACGTGTCACAGCTGGTGAGATCACTTTTCTTCTTATGTATGACGAGAGCGTGTTAATGAATAATTGTATGTTTTATACTCCATATATGGGGACATGTTTTTCCATACAGAGTTGACAGAGGGACTGCGGCAGTTGTGTATGACATGTTAAGTGAGGACTAAAACGGTGCCAAAAGGACTTAAGCACACCTCCCATTTCAAGCAGTTTAATCTCGCCAGTACATGGCAGAGATGTCATATTTTCACGAGCTTGTGGTTAATCCGCTGTAGGCGAACAGAACAGTGAGGCTCGTTCCTCCAGATGACAGTACGATAGTGATGGCTGTTTTTCTTGGCTCTGGTGGCCAGGTTGGCGTGCATGAAGTTGATTTAGGCCCTGCCCTCTCCATCTGGACTTGACGGCTGCCTTCCACACTTGGTGTAAAATACTGTCTGGGGTTGTATTTCTGGTATGAAATATGGATGGGAGCCTGTACATGTGTATTTAGGCAGGGAGAGGTGAGAGAGAGGTCACCATTCATTTTGCCGTCACAGACTTGGAGGCCGTCCAGCGCAAAAGAGACAGCGGCTTTTTCTCCCTCTCTCATTCTGCTCTGCTTATGGATGAAGTGCGGAGATATGAGGCATGAGAAAAGCTCACGCACGTGTTTCGAGCGAGAGCTCCAGAGATATGCTGCCTATGGAAAGCGTGAGCGGAATCGGGAATGAGAGACTTGTAACTACGGCTTTTCATTCACCCCCATTAACCAGATCACGTTCACCAACGTGACAAAATGAGAATAAACCTAGTCCACCGGATAGAACTCGATCTGTGTGTGCAGCGTGCTATAAAGAGCAGAAATTGAGAACGTATTGTTTTCAAAGTTCAGTTTTCATTGATGGTCCAGCAGTGTTTGAGCACTGAATCATGTCATTTTCAATAAAGTAAACATAAATTGCCTATCTTCTTCTGCTCAACCCTCTTGTCCAAAGGATACGATCAATTATTCAGAAGCTTTGGGTGGGTAATGTGTAACTGATAACCTGGATGCTATTTATATTTCATTTCAAAAGGACAAATAATACCGCTGACCTCCAGGCCAAACTCAGTCAAGCTCATGTGAATTTCTTTAATGATGGAATAAGATTAGATGCTTCTTGTTATTGAAATCAACATGAAACCACCTTTGTATCCCATTTTACTTCCAAAATGTTTTTTAAAAAGTAGGATGGGATTTTATCCAGCAGAATCGAGTGGATAGTGAAAACAAGAGGGTCTGGTGATGTCATCAATATGGAGAATCGCTTTAGGGGTAAATTCTGATAAAAAAAGAATTAGAATAACAATTGTATTTCTTTGCAATGATATGCACTGATGAACCATACACAAAAAGGTCAGGAACATAAATTAGGGTCAAAGTCACAAAGGGACAAATATGAAGTATGAAACCAAAATAATGACCAGATGAAAGAAACCAATTGGTGATCATATCTATTTACTGCATGGAATACACTCAATATTTTATTAATAATATTAAGACAATGAAGCATTCACAAAGCACCAAGAGTGACATCTACAAGTGCATTGGCTGTAACAATGAACAGGCTATGCAAAGAAAACAAAATAGAGTCCAAGAAAATATTCAGAAGTCAAACAAAACACAAACTAAAATGTGAACATCTTTGTTTTATAAAAAACACCTCTCAGATATTAGTTAATGAAATGAGAAGATCGAAGGGAACAGCGAACAATATTTGGTTATACTGTATTATTAGAGATCAGTTAGTCTGTAGCTGGTTAGCTGAGAAGGCTGTTGTGATTGGTCAGAATGTATAAGGCAGTCGAGGAGGCATAATGACAACCATTAGCCCCCATCATCGTCAAGCCCTGGCACCACAGCGCCCACATACATACTGCTACAAGCGTGCACGTATAGCATTAAAGTGACATAAGATTGCAACCATGGTTACATCACACTCAATGTGTATTAGAGATACAATTTATGTAAAGATAACAATTTGTTAAATGCTACTCTGCTTGCATAAAACTATTATTCAACTCATTTTGCAACATATTTTGGCACCAAAGACGAAAAGATCAGAGGCCTCATTTATAAAACCCATGTAAATTCAGATTTAATCCTAAAGTCCATGGATTTGATCCTGTGTAGGAACAAATTGGGATTTACGAAGGCTAAAACTGTCACGGCAGTGTTTTTATATGTAAACCAAGTATAAAGCATGTTTGCTGACTAAGTCTTCTGGAGACTTTTAAGTATAAAATGAACAACTGACTAAATGAATAAATAAATGACCATATTTAAATACACAAAGAATATAGGAAAATCCACATATTTTTCAATGAATATGGGCAGAAACCTGGAAAAACTTTTTGTGTTATCTCATTTTCAATATTCAGCAATGATCATGCTTTCACATTTAGGATGGTTTTACGCATGTTTCATAAATGAGGCCCAAGAGCTTTACACATTGACACTAAAGTAGAGCTAAAAGAGTTATGATCTAAACAGAAGGATTGGTAAGTTCAAGATCAATTGCTGCCCTGCCACAGTCTGTAGCATAAAGTCCACTCTATAATTAACTGGTACATCCCAACATTTAACATTTATGGGTACATTTGAGTATGCGTGCATGTATGAAGCAGTTTTTTCACCAGCTAGTTTGCAAGCAGGGTCACTTGACATGGTCATATGGTCAGTATGTGCTACAGTGGCTGACATAAGAAATTTCCCATGGGGAAAAAGGGCAGAAAGAACATCAGACTCCTCCATATAGAGAAGCGGTTTCAAAATGATCAAGGTGTTAACCATGAAAACAAGGACAAAGCATCCCCAGGACATAAGCACAAGACACAGCTCACAGAAGTCTCAATACAAGACTCCTTACTGTAATCCTTGTTGACTTCTGCAGTCCCACTGTTACCATTTTATTTGCACTATTTTGAATGCAATAAACCAGGCCTGAGTTACTGGAGAACACTGTGTTGGGTTAGTTTGGTGTGTTACACTTCCCTCATAACACTTTCTCTAAACTATTAACTAAATAATGACTGCGGTTTCAAACCCAGCCCCATTCCTTGCAGCACTCAATGTTCCTCAATGGAGCACTGTGTGTGTTAGCCTCTTGCTAATGCTAACTTTAGCTAGTATCCAGACTAAACAAACAATGCGCTCACTGCTTTCAGCACTACATATCCAAGAAAGAGGGTGATGCTGAGGATGTGGTCAGACCGGGGAGGAAGAGGAAAAATTAGAGCAAAAAGTCCCTCTCTTCTGTATTTTCACAGCACCCATCAAGAAACACAGAGTGGTCCTTTTAGCAGGTGGTAAATTTAGAGGCTAGCATGTTAAATTTAGCCTGTGATTAGTGCCTGTAAGGCAGGGCAGGGTGTAACTCTGCCAGGAGAGACTCGCTCACTGTGCAGTGGCATACAAAGTCCCAAATGACTGCATGAGTATGCCTCAGTGTTTAAAAACATCCAAAGGATTTGGTGAGGACCAGGCTATCGCTAAGTGTTTAACAGCCCTCGAACCAACACCCTTGAAAATGAAGCTTTCTGTCATAAATGCAGTGGCTTACATCACTTGAACTCATTCCTGAAACGGGGAAGAGCATCACAAATTTCTGCTGAACGCCTTCAGCATCGTTGAGCTTTTGCTATAGGGAAAAATTTCCTCAGATCAGCGTTATGAGCATTTCTTCACAAAAATGTACTGTGGTGGTACCAGGTTATAGCCACGCCATTGTACTTTGCCACATACTATACTTCACAGAATGTCATAGAATACCATAGAAGAACCATGGTACATGTTCTAAAAAAAACATGGCACTGTGATGGTACATGTCTAAATTCCTTGGAATTACCATGTTACCATATCCTAAAAAACATGGTAACACCATGTTACTTTTTTGACATTGACTTAACACAAAAACTGGACAACCATAATAGTTGTCAAATTCAAATGTTATAAGCTAATCTTAGCTGGTTTAGGCTAAGCCGGTCTTCAACTGGGCAATCAGGTCTCCCAGCCTGACCAGCTGAAAAGTGACTACTGTAAACCTTGGGAGACCCACTAAAACCAGGCTGGTTTTAGATGGTTTTCCTTCAGCAAGTATGGCTCGGGGAGAGGCTGTGAAACTGCTAGCTGCGACTAAGCGCTCATATTTTGAATGTAAATTCAATGAAAGGTATATTATATTCAAAGTTGATGTCTTGAAAGCAGATGACATCATCTGACGTGTACCGCTACACAGTTGACATAAAATTAGCCTGTATACAGAGCATACAGTGTACAGGGTGGAAGACATTTTAAGATGGTTGCTTTGAGTATTTATTCAGGTCATTCAAGTGGAAAAATAGAGTAAAAAAAAAAATCTAAAATTAACAAAATGACTTCTTTTCAGTGACAACTGAGGCGTATTCTGAAAGAGTTTAATTGTGGATTTAATTGGTTCAAATAAATGGCTTCAAAATGGGTGCTACTCTGCCAGAAAACTGGACACTATAATTAACTCATCGAACTCAACATAAATAATCAAGAGGCATGGTGGAAGATTTCTCATTCACAATAACAACCTAGAGATGCACACCTTTGGTCGCTGATCATCAAACACCCAAATACCACAAATTGTACCAGTTTAACATATTATTATGCATGGTCTGAGATATTTCTGGACCTTAAAAGTCCACCATTGTAATGCTGAACATCTGATATTAAATATATTAGTATGATTTTGTTGGCTTTAATTAAATTTTTGTGTAAGACCAAGCACATCAAAAGTAGTTTTATAACTATATTTTACAGTGTTCAGGGAATCTCAGTCACTAGTGCACACAATTATGATGAGGGAAGCATAGCTGCGTGCTTCATAATGAATAAAGAATTTTTGTGTAAGACCAAGCACATCAAAAGTATAGAGTTTTATAACTATATTTTACAGTGTTCAGGGAATCTCAATCACTAGTGCATACAATTATGATGAGGGAAGCATAGCTGCGTGCTTCATAATGAATAAAAGTGCAACATTATCAAGTGGAACCAACCACACTTTATAACATAACTGGACATTAATCCAATAAACATTAAATATATACGCAGTGATGGCATCTGTCTGTGTTCCAACAATATCTAAAGTGAAAACAATCTTCGAGGTATCTACACAAGTTTTACAGAGGACTTTCTCTGTCCACTTTCGGCTGTTGCATATATTACCATGTTAGATAAAATATAGCCTCGAGTACATACCATATGCACAGGCAAGGTAAGAGACACTTGACACTAACATAAACTTCGAGTGACTCATGCTAAGAATATGGGGTAAATTGACATCCTATGAATAAGGTCCATAAAAAACACAGACAATATCATCGGTTTATATGCATGTACTTGAGTCTATAAGTCATTGTGCGGTACACAAACAACAATTAAAGTGCCATATGTCATTTTAGACTGTCGCTGATAAAAATAGAAAATAGTAAAATAGACTGTTTAAAACAAGGATTATGCTGGGATATGACACTACATGAGGGCCTAGTTTTAAATAATCTGTCCTCTCTATCATATGGCACACTGTGCACAGTGCTCCCGCCTCCCCGCAATTATTTCATGACTTTCACTTCTGTCTGCCTCAATTTTAAAAATAAAGCATGCTTAGTGCTGAGAGGTGCGTGTATATCTGTGATCCTGTCCATGTAACTTAACAAGTGCTGCCTCAGGGAACTTGACACTTGTAGGAGGTCACTGTAAAGTATCTTGAAGGTATTGTTGATAAATTAGTCATGACTTCACAAATAGGCATATAGTGTGACTAGATGTTTAACATCAAATTTTAGAGAGTAGCAGACATTCAGGTATGAAGACTTCCAAGATTACTTGAATATTTTATCACTGGACTAAGCTTCTGTAGATGTCATCCATTTGCCTGACAAAAGAGGCTAGTTAATGTGACAACAATCAGTTTTACTGCTCAAAATAGTGTAAAACACTAGAAGATAGAAAGCAGGGGGCATGCTAGTGGAGAGCCAAAGGATATAAGGTCATAGGAAAAAGAGCAGAGAGAATAAATCCATCTCATTCCCACCATGCTCGACAATTCAGCAAATAAACTAGCTTGACAGAATGTTCTGCACTGAAACATATGTATGGATTCCATGTGTAGTATTAACCGGTAAAAAAAAAAACTGCTGGAAGTTCACAACATCCTCTGTTGCCGTGTGTCTAAATCCAGCTGTATGTTGGATAATATAAGCCACATACTCCTCTGGCGGCAAAACTCTTGCCCACACTCCTGCCTCTCTCAGTTGCAGAGCCAGACCTCATTTGATCTTGAGTGGTGGCTCTCTCTCTAGCCAGCGCACACGGACTTTCTGTTTGTAGTGATACTCCTTCAGGAAGTCCTGCATGGTTGGAGGCAACGCGAGGGCACCGATGCCATCATAGGTGGTGTGTCTGCAGATGGCGGCTCGCGCCAGATGCTGAAGGCTGAAAGGGAAAGTCCGGTGTAAGGGAGCAGTGAGCAGGGGCTCAAAGAACATACAGGCACTGGGGTCTTTATAATGCTCCAGCAGGCCTGTTACTGTGGAAGAGTGGAAGACACAGGGGTCATGCGCATCAAAGCTAAAGTTGTGATTCCATTGTTCAATGCGTGCATGCAGTGAACGATTGTAGCGTCGAAAACTAACGGAAAACAAGTAGTCCTCCTGTGCAGAATCACGTAACAGGAAGGTGCCCTCTGGTCGTCCGTCCAGCAGTGCTTCTGCTTGGTACCGATCCATCACCCCCCAATAACAAGGAAGTGCAGTTATGGCCTGTAGGTCAGGCACCAAACAATGGATATAGTCAATCTGTGTGTGGACCTTCCAAGGCCCGGGTTGTCTGGAGCAGTGTGTGTCCCCAGAAGCATGCCTCTGCTTGGTCTTCCGTGTCTGTAAGCAAAGAGTAGTTGAGTCCTCCTCAGAGTCACAGTCAACAGTGTGGGATGACACTGCCATACTCGCTGAAACCTGTGCGACAATACCCGATACCCCCCCAGAAATGGAGGAGACTGTTCCCAGACTTCTGCCCTCCCCAAGTCCTTCCCCAACACCAGGAGCCATCTTTGGTCCCAGTTTATAGAGGGAAGAGTTCTGTGAAGTTGCATCCAGCGTATGGATCTGCGCATTTGGAGGGGGATCCACTCCTTCCTCTATGCTAAGTCTACGCCGTTCACGCAGCCTCTCTTCCTCGTCCTCAGTGGATGGATGCGCTAAATCAAACGCATCCAAAAGAGCGGTTGAGGAATGAGGGCTGACTGGTACTGTATGTTGCTTAATTAGGTGCCACTTGTTGGCCAGATCTGAACCGGGTGGGAAAGGGCATGTTTCGAGCATCAGTTCAGTCAGGTGGATCTTACGTTTGGAGGACACTTGGCCTTTGGCTGACTGAGAGCGGCAGTGTGTGGGGAGAGGAAGGCACAAGCCTACGGTGTCCCGAAGTCGCTGTCGTAGAGAACGGGTGCTAAGGCTCCGCCCACTGCTGCCAGCTCCTACAGAATCACTAATCTCTTGGATAGTGCAAACTCCATAGCGACGCTCCCTCCTGGCAGTACTTCCTCTTGAGCGTCCTGTTCGCCTGTCAGCCTCAAGCGAACTTTGTGTTTTAGTTGAGCAAGAATGCTTCTTTTTACCTCCCCAGGGAGCATGACGCGAGTAGGAGTCCCTACGGATAAGTGGACCCATCAGTGCATCCTCGCTCTCTTTGTCAATGGAGATTTCTACTATCTGGGGAATGTCTGCCACACAATTATGGCCTCTGCGTCCTCCAGTAACCAGTGGGAGTAGTGACAAGGTCTGTGAGGGTGTAGTTTCATAGGGTTCTGCATGTGCTCCTCTACCCAAGTCTACCACACAGTGGACGCAATCTAAATCCTGGCTACACAGATGGGACTCCGAGCCATCGTTGTGGAAGAGGGCTTGGCATCGATTCCTGAGGTTACCCCACATCTTGCCCACTTTCTCCATAGAATGGAGACAACGACCTATCAGAGAAACAAAGAATTAGTTATTAAAATCTTGTTGATGTTCATAAATCAGAAACTTGTGATGTTATCTTGGTGTACACTGGACAGGAGATGTTAGATGTTATGTTAACATGGTATTTAGAATGTAAGATGGTAGTTTGACAAAATGGAATTCAAAATATGTTAGACATAGATAAAGCAGCACTAAATCATGTTTAGTTTGTGAGCACAAAAAAATCTGTGCATTATTTTATACACAAAGAGCATGTATATGTTGGGTGGGTGCAGGAGTGGTACAGTTGCCAGGCAGACGTGCATCGACACAAGGCCATGGCTATAAATGAACTTCGGGATCTGCTCCCAGCTGATCTGCTGGAATGTACTGTATTACTGAGCCAGTCTGGACCTGACCAAGAACTTTCACTGTCAAGGCAGCAGACACACACACACTCTATATATATATATATATATACATACACACTCAAATGCACAATAGAATGAGATAAAGTAGTATGGATAGGGGGAGGTGGCAGTGTGGTATTGCCGCGGAAAATATCGCGATACTATGCTGTATCGATTTTTTTCCCCCACCCCTATTAGTTACTGTTGCTATGGCCGACAAGCCATGCCGCTTTCACGCCACACATCATGTTCTCACGCAGTGAAAAATACACAGCGGAGCAAAGAAGACACTGACAACGCACCGGCAGACAAGACCGAGTTATGCCGAGTTCACACTGCACGATTTTAGCCCGATTTTTCACTCGCCGACAGGTTTTGCGAAATCGCCGACAAATGCCCGACATCGGAGGCAAATCGGTGCTCGTTCACGCGAGTGACAATCACGCAGTGTGAATTATCAAAGACACGATCTGAGGGAATCACCGATGCATCGCCAACGCCCATGCAATATTTGGCATGCTAAATATCTGGAGCTGTCAGCGATTCACAATCACGCTGTGTGAAATGAGCTCTGACTTAGTTACTTTTGGTATGAAACAAAGTCTCAGTTTTCAAATTTTGTCTCTCTCTATAACCCCAAGTGCTGAGAAGTTGATCTTTGGCAAACACATGCACATTAAATCAAGCACATTTACTGTAGCTGATCGCCAGCCAAATAATAACATTGTACCCGCAGAGTAATGTTCACATAACACTTTAAATATATGATGTGATGAGACATGGATTATTTTATTTCACACGTTTTTTTTTTGTTTTTTTTTTACTCTGCCCTTTCAGCCTCCAAATACATTTCTAATGTACTGCAATATCAGATGCATCAGCCTTGTTGTTTTTCCATGGGAGTTGGCATAATTTTTTTCTTGACTATGCAAATCACTTTCACAAAAAACAAACAGCTTTGGCTTCCAAGAATAAATGCACAGAGAGGGTATTCTCTACAAAACATTCCTGGGACAACAAAGGTGAAATAACTTTCTGAAGAACATTTCTGAGAATGACTTTCTTCACAGACACTAGTTGAAAGGATAGTTCACTCAAATTTTAAATGTGTCATTTACTCACACTTGTGTTGTTTAATTTTCTTTCTTTTCTGCACCAATCAAGCACAGTTCAAAACAGTTCTAAACAAATATGTATGTGGATTTTGATGCGAGATGACAACAGCGGATGAACTTTTTCACTGGAGAAGGCGTTCTGGATTATGGACTTTTGGCCAAAAACGACAATTTAAAGTAAAAATGCCTTAATGGTTAAATTGTTTCTTATAAACATGCTGCTTTTCACTTAACATTAATTAATGGACTGGAGTGGTGTGGATTCTTGTGATGTTTTTATCAGCTGTTTGGACTCGCAATCTGATGGCACAAATTCACTACATCGTTTGAAAAGCAAATCTGTTGGGATGAAGAAACAAACTCACCTACATCTTGGATGGCCTGAGAGTGACTACATTTTCAGCAAATTTTCACTTTGTTGGGTGAACTATTCCCTTAAGACAAGACACACTACATGCAAATGCAACCTCAGCAAACAAATGTCTTGCCCTGCTTTATGCTAATAAATGAGTGCAGAGATGAGGCATAATGAGAGCAGTTCGATAACTCTCACTTCTGTGTGGAAGTTCTCTTCAGAAGCCTTTTCTTCAGACTCCCAATTAGACAGTCAAATAGGGACAGTCTGTCTTCCCTTAAAAACTGCTCTGATCCAGCTCTCTCTCGGATGAGAAAATACAGAAAAGCATGAGAGTTCCCCAAAATTAACAAGGCCAGAGCTCAAGCACATGTCATCATCAGACCAGCAGTTTGGGATATGAAACTCCTCTTGTGTAGCTCTCCGGCATAAAGGCACTTCAATTTGGCGGTGTGGGTCATGAGTGTGTGGATGAAGTGCCAGTGTGAATGAGTGTTATGAGCTCAGCAGCTCATCTACCTCTGCCCTGTGCACTCCTTACTAATTAGTCTGATCAGACATCAAAGGAGATCTTAGAGCATTCTAAAGAAGAGACCGAAAATAGGCTTGTATTGATTATTTATGCTAATGTTACCTTGAAAATAATACATCATACATGGATTACTTGAATGTATTGAGATGTGTGGGAAGAGCTAGGAAACGGTGCGTGCGAGCAAGATTGAGTTCAGGAAAAAAAAAAAGAGTGCTAAACTACAAACATGACACAACACAAAGAAACAGTATAATCCCAACAGTATATAATATAATCATAAAACTGACCAGAGACCATAAATATCTTGCATAACAAAATGCAGTCCAACTGTATTTTAATAAATTAGATATTTGCTCCAAACTGTGGGAAAAAAAAGACAAATGTGCAGGGTGCTAAATAAAGTTTCAAATTCACTTACAGAAAACGTAATAGGTAACCTTGCAAATTTAAGCTATTTGAAGGAACAATATCCAAATGTAAACTACTACAGTTTAAACAATTAAAAAAAAACTCATTATCACAGCATAGATTGTAATATAGTAATATTCTGTATATCAATTATAAGGACCTCCTGAAGAAGAAGCTAAACTACACCAAAGTGCTTCACCCTAAAGAGAAAAACTGGACAAAGTTAGAATACTGCTGTTAAGCAACCTCATATTAAACCCAGAAAATATCCTCTGCGATTTCTCTCCGTTCGACACGCCCATTCTCATGGGGTTCAGATGAGTGGCCTGGCTTTTGGACAACATTAAGTGGCGGAAGTGTGTTTTCTTTCGAAAGGAGGGAAAAAAAACGAAGGAAAAAAGTAAAGAATAGTTATTTGTGGAGCATTACTTTCACAGACAAAGACATGGATCGACTTACGGAAACAGCAAATCCTGCAACGTAACTTTACCTAACTGAAATAACTTAACAAATGATTCTGAGTGCCAAACAACTGGGCAAAAGTAAAATTTCAAAAATCGGTCATTTAAAAACTCCCATATGTCAACCCCATTGCTGAGGTGACTACATGGATTATTTGTACTTTAAAGGTGACATATCATGAAAATATGACTTTTCCAGGTTTTAAGTGCTATAATCAGGTCCCCGGTGCATCTACCAACCAAGCAAACATGAAAAAGATTAACCCAGTAATTTTGTTTTAGTAAGCTTTTTTCTGCAAGCGTCTGAGAAAATGAGCGCGTCTGATTTCGCTCCCTTGGTGACGTGGCAAAGGGATCTCATTATAATATTACCGCCCCTTAATCTGTAA
>NW_015647035.1:99270-131084 GCF_001515625.1 Sinocyclocheilus rhinocerous
GCGATAAACATGATAATCAGAACCAAAACAGATGTTTTTAGCAGATACTAGCTGTAATGGCACAGCTCTATTCTGGAAAAGGGGGCGGGAAGCAGCAGCTCATTTGCATTTAAAGACACAGGCCTGAAAAACAGCTGTTTCCGCTTCCACTCAAAATAGGCATTTTCAAAATGATATAATAAATGATCTGAGGAGTATTTTGAGCTGAAATTTCACAGACACATTCTGGGGACACCCGAGAATTATTTACATATTGTAAAAAGGGGCATAATATGTCTCCTTTAAAAAATAATTAATCAGTCACAACGACCATTTAAAATAAATGCAAAAAGATGTGGGGAAAACACACACGTTCCCTCACGCATAATTTTCAACACAACATCTTGATGGTGTACACGTTTTAACTACCCTAACTAGGACCCAAGCGATATCAGTTAGCTACAAACTACATGCAGCTGACAATGATACGGAACTGAACCATCTGACTGCTCTGAAGTAGAGTAACTAACAAATGTTTGGATTTCTGTACGAAGACGTCGGTCGAGAATGTAATCGCAAACGCTGTAACGTTACATACAGTACGGTCTATTCTTCCTTCTGTGCGTAGTAGCCACAAAATACCGTAACGCATCCCGTAACAACGCTCATGTTATGGAACGCAGAAGGATACGTAACACTCAGTATCACAAGTGTGTTATGTTTTTGGTGAATTAAATCTCTTTTAAGATTATTTTAAGTGACGAGCAGGTATCGAGTATATGAGAGAGAGAGAGAGAGCGAGAGAAAGAGAGAGAGAGAGAGAGAGAGAGAGCGAGAGCGAGCGAGCGAGCGAGCACGGGGAGGATGTTGGAATGTTACATTGTAACATTCATACAGAGGAAACATGCGAAACCAGCGGTGACATCACTCGCGTTCCGTTACATTAAATCGCACATAAAAGCGGCTAGAAATAAAGCGTGTTAAAATACGCAAAGCATGGCGCATTGCAATCCAGAGAGCGGATAACGCAAACTGGCGTACTTACCCCTTTTATGTGTGAATATTACTTCGCAGCCGTCTTTTGTCTGAAGGCTGTTAAAGCTGTTAGACTCGTTACTGTCCCACATACGCTCAGTCCTGGCGAATAAAACACGAGCGAGGGAGCAGAAGTGCTCATTCCTGAGGTTGGCTTTCATAAAACAGGAGAGCATCTGAATCCCACATCGTTCTGGTCGGTTGGAATGGCAGCATAATCTAAGGCCAGATCTCCGATCCACCAAGCCCGTACTTCTGCTTGACAAGCTGAGCAAAGGCGTGAGGAAGAGGCCGATAGCGCGAGCTCGCAGGCTGGTTCAGACTGTAGGGAGACGCAGGACGAGAACGCACTTCCGACGGATGGGGGAGTGACGAGCGTGGTGGCCAACCAATGAGATTGCAGATTGGGAGAGCGTTGCCTCGGTTGCCACCCTGAAAACGTGGAGACTCGAGATAATGCATGAGTGCCGAGGGATGAATGATTAATGATTATAGTCAATCAGACAGAGTAGCCATCTGTTGCCTTTAACAGTTCTCTCTGTGTGTGTGTGTGTGTGTGTGTCTGTGTGTGTGTACCTGTTTTTCTATTCTGGTGGGGACTTAAACCTGAATACACACAGACTCGTGGGGACTCGTGTCACGGTGGGGCTCTAAATTGAGGTCCCCACGGGTAAACAAGCTAATAAATCAATCATAATGAAGTTTTTTGAAAATCTAAAAATGCACAAAGTTTCCTGTAAGGGGTAGGTTTAGGTCTGGGCCCGATCTGATTTTAACCTCTTGTTTCATTTTTCTGATTCGTTTTGTCTATGGTTATAGCCATACCAATTCATTTGAGTGTGTGTGTGTGTGTGTGTGTGTGTGTACCTGTTTTTCTATTCTGGTGGGGACTTAAACCTGAATACACACAGACTCATGGGGACTCGTGTCACGGTGGGGACCTAAATTGAGGTCCCCACGGGTAAACAAGCTAATAAATCACACATAATGAAGTTTTTTGAAAATCTAAAAATGCCGAAAGTTTCCTGTGAGGGGTAGGTTTAGGGGTAGGGTTGGTGAAGGGCAATAGAAAATACGGTCTGTACAGTAGAAAAACCATTACGCCTATGGAGAGTCCCCACAAGGATAGCTGACCAGACATGTGTGTTTGTGTGTGTGTGTGTTTGTGTATTGCTTATCAATAGGATAGTTGATCCATAATGTCATTACATCTTAAAAAAGAAATGTTGACAATATCACATAATAATTACTGTAATGATATGTAATGGTAAAACATGTACAAATATATAAACAAAAAATATACGGCTGAAGCATTGAAATGCAAAATATTTATTTGAATTTTAACCAGTTAAATCAAATAAATAAATTAAATAACAAATGATTAGATTATTGTATGATGCTTTAGAACAGTGATAATTTTTTTTACACATCATCAGTCAAGCTTTGTGTGTGTGTGTGTGTGTGTCAAAAAGTGTGGATTTTTGTTCTTTTGGATATTTAAGATACATAAAATCCTAACTTTGAAATTGGCCAAATGAAAACAAGAAAATAAGAAAACTATTTTAATAAAAAAAATGATTAAAATGTCATTTCCAAATGGAATGCTGTATAACATACTACAATTAATTTGAGATGTGTAGGCCTGTATGAACAAATACTGTGGTGGACATAACAAAACGATAAATGTATATCCACTGTTGTAACTACACTACAAAAAAAAAAACTACTGGTAATTTTCTACCAGGACATCCAGTAATTTTACAGACATTTCTGTTAACCCTAAAAAAATAAAAATAAAAAACAATCAAGTGGTGCAAAATTCAAATACATTTAATACTCCTACAAAAAAAAAAAAAAATGCTTAATTTTTTTTTTTTTTATAAATGCGAAAACATCTATTTTTGAAACCGATAAAATGAAAAAAGAGAAACAATCAAGGGATTCGTCATGCTTCTGATTTTACTTTTGCTAACTATTTTTACCACATTTTTATGAGGAGTCCAAACCTATTAATCCATAAAATTACAAAGAAAACAAATCATATGGTGAAATATGCTGTATGAATCTGAGTTTTGTGGTGTGCAAGTTCAAAGCGCTCCTCTCACAAACACTCCAAGTGTGATTCCAGTCAGCGGCGTGCCGCTGTGCATTTCTGAGGTGAACTGAAGAAGGGACTTGAAAGGGAATTCTATCTTTTCCTTACTGTGTAGTCAGAGTGCACAAAATGTGTTTAAGAGACACTAAATATCCATCGGGCCAAAAATGTTCACAAATGTAGGACAATTTTAGGATTTATTAGACAATATACAGTATTCTGATTCACATATGGGAATGTTGATTTTTTTTTTTTTATGTAAAACAAACCATGAACAAAATTTAATGTGCCATGTTACATATGATTCTGGTCATGGGGCTTAAGTTTGTTCAGAACGACCTTTCATGTGTCTATTTATGTCCAAACAAAGAAGCATTGTCCGTGAAGGTCTGATTTCCACTATTGGCAGTTGCCAACAGTGATTTCTAACGCACTAATTCAAAATATATGAACATTGACGCTGGCATTTTGGGGGTGGAATGAAGTAAGCTTTAAGGCCCTCAAAAAGCCCTAAATGACCGCTTCTGTTCTTACAACACAGATCCTACACACTCATAAACCCTGCACTATCAGTGTCTCAAAGGGGCATTCATTTTCCTCCTGCTGGTGATGTCATCATTTGGAGTCACACCACATGCTAGACTCATGTGAGGCCATATAGTGTGAGCAAGAACATCTTTGACTAATGTCATTTCAGGCTGAGAATCAGCCTCAGGGGAAAGTCCTGATGTTGAAACAACATCACCATTCATCCTCCAGCAGACATCACTCATCTAATTATTGTATCTGAAACAAAGGGACACTCAGCTCAAAATGAATTGCATTAAATGGAGAGTTTTCTAAAGTGTATGCCATTCCCATTTAACTATTTACTAAGACTTTGTCATCCTTTGATTTGTAAAATCTGTTTTATGCTAATGTATATGTGATGTGATTTTAATAGTGTTATCCCAGTATTATTCAACATAATTTTGCACTTCACTGATTCTAAGACTTATATTTGTGCTTACGTTAATAAAAATTTAATTCATAAAAACAGTTCTTGTTCAACTAAATGAGTGTCGTCTCAGGTGCTTTTATTCATAGAGTGATATGCTATTCAATAATTAATATTTGAAAGAGCTTTTCTCCAGTGGCTCAGCCTTTTTGCTCGCTGTAAATCTAGTGTTGTGAACTGAGCAAACATACTTGCTCAGTGTGGATACATCAAAAATAAAAGGATACAAGCATTACTTTAGCCACATGTTCTCAGAATGTGGGTTATAAGATAAAATGGGTGAGTAAAAGCATTTGTAATAAAGCATGCTGCAATAATGGAGTTTTTAATGCTCATTTCATACATTGTATTTTGGCTCTTCATAATACTTTCATCTTTCTTTCTTTTATCTTTTTAAATGATACACTTGATTAATTTTGTAGATTTGAGACTGAGATATGTATGTATGCTCATATATAATTTACTTGCATTACTCAAAAGATGCTAACAGTTTAGAAGGCAAAGCAATATAATGCAGATATATTAACTGTCAACATAATACTTCTATGAGGACACTGCCATCTACTGGATCTTAGAACTCACTTAATGTTAGTTTAATCTTTATCACTAAAGTTGATCAAATGATATTGACAGAGCTCATCAGTCACATTATTCACTCTGAGCAAAAACCGTTTCCTAAATAAAATGTTCTACACTATGAAGCACCTCAAGTAAAGAGAAAGAACAGGGAAGCATTTGTAAAACAAGCTTAAGAAATGTGTATGTGCTTTCCATAGTGCGCTACACTGACATAAATTAAATGAATGATGTCACGCCATTCAGTACGATTTCTAAATACTTTATGCATATTTGATCATAAAACACCATCTGACGCTTTAATAGTAATTCCATCCACGAGATGGCGCTTTTGGTTAACTAATGATGTTGAGAAGGTGGACCTCAGTATTTCACATTTTCAAGTACAACCTTGTCGTCAGTTATGTCCAAAGTCTTTCCTCAGACCTAGTGTTACAAATGATCGCATTTAGTACACATTTACACATTAAATACACATTTAATGTACATGATATACAAAAGCATGTCTTCATCTAGTTGAAGTAGTTTTTTCTTTCAAATGACACTGTAAAAATGTTTATCATTATGTCAAAACATCTTCGTTTGCATCCACATAACTAGCTACAATAACTCTTGTCATTTGTATTCGACTTTGTGCATTTTCAGAGTTTCCACTCAATTGTCTTCATCAGTAAATCAGTGTGGTGGAGAAAAACGGGTACATTTATTTTCCACTGCACTTCTCACGGTAAATCATTGTAAACAACCTTACGCAAGATAAGGATCACATCCGTAAAGACCAATAATATAGTTATAGCTACTGAAATGGCAATTGCATTATAGGGGCAGACCATGTCATTTCAAATAATCATTAATGATATAAATAACTAAAAATGACTAAGAATTGAGACACCGGCGGTCTTCATACAGTATGTATGGTCATCTGCATTGCATGGCGCATCAATCGCATTTGGTTTTCACACACACGCTTTATCTTTACAGCCCTTGAATGATGCTTGGGAGCAGAAGCAGTAGCAGCGGGTCCAGCAGGGCCGCTCCAGTGCCGCACTCACTCAGCCCTCTCCGCGCGCTAACTGACGTGTTTTGCGCATTTCCTGGACCAGCCTTCAGACACACACAGTCGGGAGAAAAAATAGGCAGGTCTGCAGGAAACTGAGTACCGACGGACAAACAAGGATCCTGGAAGAATCAAGGGAGTACGAAACCCTTGTAAACACTGGTTCTCCTGTCTGGGGCGAATCGAAAGACGCGGGATAACTTTCCTCCCAATGCGCGGAGGAGACACATCCAGCGCTCCAGCCAGACGAGGGAACAGGCTGCTCACCCTGAGGAGATCCAGCATATATTTCTGGCATATTTTGAGGTGTGGAATGCTGGTCCTATCGCTGCTGATACACTGTAGCTGTCCGTTTTCGCTCCAACTTGCATTGCTGACTGCCTACAGCGGTGTTTGGACAGCTTCAAGATCACATGCAGGTTGTCCGTAGGTCATAGCAATAGATTCCCTTTCTGCCTGGACCTTCTACACTTTGCATGCAGATCCACGAGGACGACGAAGGGCATTTACTGTTATTTCCTAAGGAGAAACAATCCCGAATACAAACCGGTGGACCGTGACATATATAGCCTAAACTGGTTGAATAATTAACCAGGCGCTGAAGTGGAATATTGTTACTAAAGCTCTCAAAAGTGGCCATGGTGATTTTTAACGGTCTGCTGAAGATTAAGATCTGCGAGGCTTTGGACCTGAAGCCCACAGCCTGGTCTCTGAGACACGCCGTCGGCCCCAAGACGCAAACCTTTCTGCTGGACACTTACATCGCCCTCAACGTAGATGATTTTCGCGTGGGTCAGACCTCGACCAAGCAGAAGACCAACAGTCCCGTCTGGCACGATGAGTTTGTGACGGAGGTGCACGACGGCCGGAAGATCGAGCTGTCGGTGTTTCATGACGCGCCGATTGGCTACGACGACTTTGTAGCCAACTGCACCATTCAGTTCGAGGAGTTGCTGCAAAACGGCAGCAAACACTTCGAAGACTGGGTAATGTATTTTTGTAGATATTTCAGGGTGCGAATTATGGAGGCTGCCTCCAAACCATGTTGGAAAATCCATTTAATGGCAGCTTTGATTTGGAACACGGTTAAAGAATTGATCATTAATTGCCACCCTATTCCAAAACCAGCAGTAGGACCAACTGGTAGTTGGTTTGTTGCTGGTCTAAAACAGTCTACCAGCTTGCACCAGCAAATGGCCAGCTAGGACCAGCTAGAAACTAGCTTCCAGGTTCCAAAACACAGTCAACAGCTGGATTTTCCAGCCGGGGTATAGTCGAAACAAAAGGTCTTAGGGTGGATGTGGGTCTTAAGAGTATTTATTGTTTTTACATAAAAGCTTACATACATTTCAGTGTTTGTAAACGTTTCAGCAACTACAAAAGTTGGTCACCGGTGGCCAAATAGATGCTATCGAACACGCTAACCTGAGGAGGCAACCATAGCAACCGTAGGCAGCTTTCCAATGCGATCAGTATGGAACAGTGCGTCGATACTCGAGAAGTTTAGTAGGCTATTTATCATAATTAAATAGCAAACACGCCACAGAAATCTTAGTGTTATTAAAAAAAAACTATATATATATATAATTTTCTTTATATTTTTTGAAACAGTATGAAGATTGTATGAATTAAGGCGCCAAATGACAGTTTGCATTACGCAAGACATAGGCTACTGAACAGATTACGCCTCAAAATACCTGTAAAATTCCTTTTTAGAACCCTATAATTGTCATAGTGAGACATTTTATTGCCCATGGTAATCAGCGTCAATGTTCAAAATATGGTTACACCAAAAGGAGAACACGTGTATGTTCTCCTCACATCATTCGTGTAATGCTCTGTCAGCAGGTGTGTGTTGTACTTTCCTCTTTCTCTGATGCCACCTGCATCATTTCTGCAGCAAAAGCCTCAGATGAATGCTCAGGTAATCCCGGTTGCATAGAGACGGCGAAAGAGGTTCGCTGCCTGTCATAAATATTTCTGCAGCTGCAAAGAGCCATGCAGCCATCATTAATGCAGACATATGATAATCTGATGCCAAATGGTCAGACAACTTGCATTTTTTAATCTGTTGAGGTTAGGACAGTATTTGTGCATCTGATATTTTTGCCAGGTAACCTAACGTTTCTAAATTACCTGATAAAAAATATATGTATTATGGAAGACTAGAAAAGGATTAATATAGAATTATATACTTGTAGGCTATGGAAGTCAGAAATATTTTAATTGCAGCAAAATTTTAGTGATACTTTCATGGAAACAATATCCATCACTTACCCGTTAACCATCATAAAACAGTCAGTCATCTAAAATCACACCACCATTGTGACTAATGCCATAATATACAGCAGCCATTATTACTTTTACATCATTTTCATTTAACACCATTTCACACGCTTTCAAATCAGTCCTAAATCTGTATTTGATCATCACTGACAAACACAATGACAGGCACATAGGCCATATCCTGACTGCCCTGTCTGAATGTCTCGTGTTCAGTCAAAACAATGAGTAATAGTATAATAGAGTAACTGAATATCAATGAACAGTGCACTAAGTAATCTAGTAATAGAATAGCATTGTTTATCATTTGAATGAGAGTGCATAGTTCTGTTGGATATCAGTATCCAGCATCAGTCTTGGCCCCTGATATGGCAGGTGTGCAGTGTGTGACATGGCCTGGCCGTAGACTCCGAGTGACCCTGGAAACTGCTCTGCTCTTTGTAGTCTAACACAGACAGACATGTGAATTATTGATGTGCCATCATAAGCTCAGTTGTGGTGTTGAGAAGTACAGTCGTCTGCCTTTATGTTGCCATCTCAGATTGGATCGGGACAGGATTGGCCCCCATTATTAAAGACAGAGAGCTTTATAAATTCTCCTGTGTTGGTAATCTGGGCATCCTGATCTGATCAGTTTACACAAGCACAAGGGTTTGTATAAATACAGAGATGTTGCCTGAAATATGAGTTGAAATGTGGACATGAATATAAGCAGATGCATGCATAGATACAGTATGAACAGAAATCGAAAACAAGGAGATTAATATCTTCATATGGTCCATTTCGATGGTAACAGCACTCTAATTCTTATTAAAGCTGCATTGAGCTGTGTTGCTTTCTGCTGTCTACACATGCAGCATCCTATGCTTAAGTCAAATCTTCTAACAAGTATTTTTTGAGGAACCCATTAATTTACCTCCATAAATATTCTCAGTTATCCTCAATTTATATAGTTTGTTGACTGATGAAATGTGGAGGACTTCTTAGGTAGACCTCACAAAGTAAATACTGCTTGCAGTTGTTAATGACAGTGCAAACAAGTAACCATGAGCTGGTTACACCAGTCCTAAGATGAAACTTACAATGCTTGAGGCTTACATGAGCGCTAATTTACAGTTACACAGTACTAAAACATCAGACATTTGTAACATCGAAGGTACTTCAAAAATACCACTTGTAAAAAAACAAAAAAACATTTGTTATATATAACATAACATATGTATAAATGTTATATATAATATAATATAATATATAATGGCTAAATTAAATGGCTGATCTATTGAATTACACCACTGAGCGTATGTTTTGCATGATTTAATTAAGTCCCAGACATATATGAGGATTTTGACATTTGTGCTCATTTGCATTGAATAAGAGGAAACATCACATGATTAAATTATTTCTTAGCATCTCTTCGGCAAAAAAAAAAAGCTCTTCCCTGTGTGCAGTGCATTATGTCATCTTTGACTTCCAAAAATAATTATTTACTTAACTTTATTTAGTAAATTAATTAAATAAATAATGTCAAATTTTGTTGCATTAGTATTTAATCCTTATCCTTAATCCTAAGTATTTCATCCTTAATTAATTTTAGTTATTATAATTAGCAAAAATTACAATATTTAAATATATTATTTATTATATTTCAAGATTATTTAGGCACTTACTTTAACTCCTATTTGAGATTGTGTACTACAAATATTGTTGGCTTTTATAACAAATTTCTTGTGATGTTCCTAAAGTTACTTTGGATAAAAGCATCCACTAAATGACTAACTAAATGTAAATTTATGTATTATTGTAATTTGATTTATAACCAGTATGAGTTACATGAGGCAAAATAAGTTTTAAACACAAACCCGTATTAAGGTAAAACTGAAATGCTCAGCTTTTTACAACTGCTTATTAGATCAATAAATGCTAATGTTGTATTATATGATTACAGATTACTTTACTAATGGTTTGCAGTCTAGGAGTTTTGCTTTAAAAGCAAATGATGAAACCAAATTAACTAGAGAGTAGGGATATGCCGGTATCAAATTTTCAAGTTGCAATTAATTGCTAATGCTTTTATCACAGTATGCGGTATTATCACGATATTGAAATTTAGTTTTTTTTTAAAAGTGCTGTCATAATACAGTATAACAGGTTTAATAACATTTTTCTTATAACAAAAATAACTGAACATTTAAATGCAATAAAGCAATACAGAAAAATGTATAAAGTTAAAAGTTTTACACAGATTAAAGTGCAAAAGAACTACTAGAGAGTTATTTACAAAAACTAGTAGCTGCTAAGCCCCTTCTATGAGCGTCCCATGTTAAGTAAGAACATACAAACGTTTGGTGCAACCCTACACAAGCCTTGCGTCCTCAGGCAAGCAGGATTCCTGGCAGAGCGTGTCGTTGTGTGACTTAGCGAGTATCTGTCAAGACAAGCAAGTGCCTGATAGTCTATGAAGAGAAAAAGAGCATCAATCTGTGGGACAGATGTGTGCAGAGGTAGGCTTTAACTGACTCACAGGCAGCGTTTGCGTAATTTGAAAGCAATTTGTGTGAAAGTGTGAGAAAGGTTGTAGAGGTTTGGTCAGACTACGAGAATTATTCAGTCACCCATTTTCCCACGAACCCTTCCTTCACATGCACACAATCACACTCACACCTATTTCAAAGCCAACTCCTCTAAGGTCGTGCCTGCACTTGCACACTGAAGGCTTATTTTGTTCTAAAGGGCATGCCAGTGGTATGTTGTTCATCCCAGGCAGCTCATTGCAGGAGCTTTTCATCTCCATTTGCTTTAACTGAGAGCTGCATGTGGGGCCAGTTGGAGGTGTGAAGGCCGAGGTCTGCGGGCTGTGTAAACTTCAGAATAAGTTAAAGGTTGGGCTGATTCCACGTGTGTGCACTTGGTTTTGTAAGAGCAACTTGATTTTAAACCATGTCTTGGACTGACACTTTAGAAAGTGGATGGGCTGATTCTGGTAGACACTATTTTTTCTCGAAGCTCCAAGTTAAATAGAGAATGGGGAAGTACACTGTCAAACTTAGAATGAAATTCATTTTTCCTTGAGAGAGATTAAATGGATAAGGTTTGCCGTAACTAGTTTTTACCACAGGTCTAAATTAGCTGTAAATGCTCTGCGTACCCAAGCCATTTGAGAGAATGAGTTCGGAGACATAAATTACATAAAAAAATAGGAAATATGTATATAACTGTCTGTAAATTATTATTATATGCTTGACAAATCTTCAACCCTCTATGCACACCTTGGCAATATAATCACCATTGGCTAGTAAAATTTTTTGTTTACTCGCCAGACTGATATACTATTTTACACACACACACACACACGCGCGCGTTTACTTAGCTATCTAAATGGGGACATTACATAGACTTCGATTGTTTTTATATACAGATAGTTATACACTTTTTAACCTATACCCACCCCTACCCCTCACAGAAAACTTTCTGCATTTTTACAATTTCAAAAGTAAAAAATAGTCGCATATGCGAGTGATTTACTCGCAATGTAGAGAGTTGAATCTTGCTTGTGCGACATTGTAGGGCCCTGTCCCAAATCTCACACTAAACCCTCGCAGTCTTTCTCTGAGTCCACACTTTAGTGATGTAATGCCATTTTCACTTGCGCTCGCGAGCACCCTTCTGAAAGCTAAAATGACGAATAGGACACCCTACAGTCTTGTGGACTTAATGAGCATGTGCACACAGCGGCCATGGTTAAGTCCGCAAGTCCGCAAAGTGCACATGAAGGCTACGTCTGAAAGCTAAAAAATGCTGCCTTCTGAGGATGCATTCCAAGGTACAGTAGGCAGGCATCAAAGCACGTCCGAATCCACTTCACTTCCTGTCTCCTGAGATGCCTTCATCTGATCGATTTTTGTAGGCAGCATATATGTATCCTTCCCTGCCTTTGATATCCCACAATCCTGTGCGTTCCATTCCATGATGGTTAAAAATATAACATTAAAAAAAAGTCAGCAGCCTAAGCTTTCGGACGCAGCTCCTGTGCGCCATTTGGGACAGGGCCTATGTGTGTAAGCATGCATGGAGGCACTGTAACCTAATGTCTGTTCCTATCAACAGCCCTACTTTTAAATCGACAATGATGTTTCTTATTTGTCATCCCTGATGAATTAGATAGCATACCGGGTTAAAGGAGTCACTGCTCACCACTGCCTATGAGCGTGTCCTCATTAACAATTCACTGCATGTGATATGTGTAATTATGAAAAGTCTTGCTGCATAAAGTGCATAAAGGAAAGGCTGTGTGTTTTGGTGGTGACTGAGTTCCGTAAAACATTAGAGTAGATAATAAACCTTTGAAGAACTACGAGTTTAACTTTTCTATGTATCATTCTCTCTCATCCATCTCTCTTTTACTCTTTGCTGTTGCAAAGGCATGTGACAGAATGAAGGGTCAGTTGGTTTAGGTGAAAAACAATGCAATATTTAAGCCATTTTAACAGTAAAATTGTGGTGGATACCATTGGTCTCTCATACTTCAGTCCAATAGGTGCCAGAAATGCATCCTTTCATGTTGATGTTCTATCTGCCACTAAAATAATGCCACTAAACTGAAGAAGAATAATGGTGCATATTGGATTGTTTTAATTATCTTCTTTTACGTTCTGCATAAGAAAATCAGGAATACTTTGGCTTTGGAATGACATGAAAGTTAGTAAATGATGACAGAATTTACATTTTTGGGTGATCTTTTTAACAATTAGTTGTTCAGTTATGTGCACTGCACACTAAATGTAAATTGAGCATTTTGAATTTCATAAATTTTCCAAAGTGAATTTGGTTGTAGAATGCCATTGTCACTCCCTCAAAGAACCTGCGTGTAAAGAACAGATGTAAGAAAAGTGACAAACGTATTTAGCTGCTGCGTGTTTGTGGTCAGAAAGTGCCAACACTTAACCCTACGCCTGAACAGAGGTTCATTCAGCTAAAAGGTTAACCCTTCATTCTCAATGCCTAAATGATGCCAAGCTATTTCTGTGGATCATTCTCCAGTGTGAAGTATGGAGGTAAGATCTTTGCACAGTGAAGTGTTAAAAGAGAAGTGTGTGATTTCTGTACTTGCTTGTATTCAGTATGTTTTGATAGTGCCACTGAACCACAATGTTAACAGTTTTTGTTGTATCAGCCTATGACTGACACACTTCACCTCATATCCAATGGTTAACAGATGACAGTTAATTGTTGATTAGCCAAATTAGTAGCTTCAAACAGAGACACTTTCTTCTGTTTCTGCTCAATTACACATACCTGTTGTAATGTCAGTAATTGAGAGGCAGTGGCTCACAATAAATTGGAGTGCAATCCAGCTATCAACAAGATGGAGCTCTCTCTCTCTCTCTCTCTCTCTCTGACCTTCTCTTCCATTGTTTAATCATGGCCTGTCATTATCAAGGTTTCATTATGATTTGCAGGTTTTGTTAACCATTAACACCCCTCTTAGATCTCATTATTTATCTTTCTTTCTGATTTCTCTTTCTCCTTTGTGTCAATACAGTTATTCTCTCATGTTTCCTTTTACATTAGATTGGTTGCATTGCTAAATCAGTACACCAGTCAGGAACTCCACTGATTACTGTCAACAATTACTGTTTTACTTTACTGCTACTTGAAAGCAACCACATTCATTTGTGCACTCGTTCAATAATTTGCTTGTTCAATCATTAGTTTGTTCATCCATTAGTTTATTAATTAATTTTGTTTGCTTGTTTGTTTATTTATTAAATCATTAATTCATTCATTCATTTGTTCATTTATTCGCTTGTTCGTTAACTTATTAATTAATTGATTTATTAATTAATTGATGTATTAGTTTTTACGTTTTTTTGTTTGTACATTAGTTTGTTCGCTCATTCATACATTTTGTTTTTTTATTTTAATTAATTAATTGAATAATTTGTTTATCCATTAGTTTGTTCATTCATTTGTATTTATTCATTAGTTTGTTCATTCATTAGTTTATTTGTCAGTTTTTCCATTCATTTTGTTTGTTCATGCATTATTTTCCCCCCCATTCATTCATTCATTCATTAGTTTGTTCATCCATTAGATTATTTAATCATTCGTTTTTTGTTTATTAGTTTGTTCATACATTAGTTTTTTCATCCATTCATTTGTCCGTTCATTTGTGTGTATGTTTGTTTGCTCATTCATTAATGTATTTGTTTGTTCATTTATTTGTTATTGTTTATTTATTCATTTACTCGTTTTTGTTCATTCACCAGTTCGTTCATTCATTAGCTTGGTCATTCATTAGTTCATTTTTTCATTAATTTAGTTAATTGGTTGATTTTTTTCAGTCGTTTTCAAGTTTTGTTTAATCATTTGCCTGTTTATTTATTAATTTATTAATTCATTCATCTGTCTGCTCATCCATACATTTTTGTTTGTTTATTTATTTGTTTGTTCGTTGATACAGCTGTTGTGAACAGAATAGTGTGTGAACTGTATGTTAACCCTTGGAGCAACACAGGAGCAGGTGTAAATATCACCACAAACATTGAAGACAGTGTCACTCATTGAAGGATTGGTTTTCCTGAAAGGTTAACCACACAGGATGGGCTCTCAGCTCCTGGATATGAAACTCTCAACATAAATAGATAGCCTCATATTTTATTAAATGGTTTGCTGAGCAGTTTTATTGAATCATGTGTTATGAAATTGCACTTAAGAGTTAGCTTTGTCATGAAGCAGCTGAGAATCTGTATTCTCCACAGACTCACTGGTTTGTTGCTGTGTGGGAAAGGGACACTGTACTACTGTTGACATATGGGCAGTGTCTGTCGAGTGTTGTGTGAAGCAGCACTGGGAGACATTTATATTCCACTTACTGTACCTTTATACTTCTGACACAGATCTGCAGAAAACAATAGTATTGTGGCTGCTTCTCAAAGCTCTTCTCACTGCCAGACACAACACACTCCCTTTGCAACGATGTCCATGCCCTCTGTCTTTGCCCTTAGTGTCTGTTTTAGGATGCTCTTGCTGCAGGAAATAGCAGCTAATAATTTCAGACTGCTTTTTTTTAACAAGCAAACGTGACTCTTGATGATTTGACTAAATATGAGAAGGAATGAACCTGAACACATAGCTGGATGTGTGATGTATTTAATTTCCAACCTTCTTTGTAGGTAACTGCTGAAATTCATTGCTACAATTTTAGTGCCATTGATATTATACCAAGGTAGGGTGGACAGTATATTATATGCTTTGGATATTAGAATTTTAAAATGTATTTCATATACTATCTAGTTGCTTTTTACTAAACATTGGTCAGTTTGTTTATATCACAGTTTTATTAAAAAACCAATGTCTAATTTTGATTAATCTAGTGAATTTGCCTCACAAATGAAAGGCATTATTGATTTTTTGGCTTTTTATATTGAACTTAATGGACACCAACAGATCCAATGTTTCTAGTGTCACTAGACCCTTTAATACCATTGTGCCCCAGCAAAATATTACAGATAAATCCTTATGTGTCAATGAAGATTACCATATTCCGATATGAGAACCATTTTCTCTGACATTTTAGCAATCAGGTGTTTTTCTGTCAGCTCTTTAGAGATACTTTAGATATACTGTACAAGGACGGTGCACTCTATGAATGGGAGAAATACATTTTTCAGGTCTAGTCTGAAAAATAAGCTTTTTAACAATATTTGAACCCAAGAAACAAAATTTATGACAGTTGATGTCAGATTTCATTGGCAATTTCAAATATGAAATTTAATCGTAGGCTTGGTGAACAGATTGATGATGAAAGACTAGAAACGCCACAGCGATTATTCATAACAAATGAAAATGTACAAATGTAAAACTACTATTATAAAATGGATATTTCCCATTCTAAAATCTAATTGGATGAGCCACATTTAGAGCCGTTGTAAAATAGCTGATATAAAGCTCAGTTTTGATTCTGGTTGTGGTCTAGTAGGGCCGTATTCTATCTGAGCCTTTGTCTCATGTTGGTGTCGTGTGTAGATCACACCGCAGTGCTCTGATATTTATATCTTTAAAATGCCACTGCCCTAAGGCCACATTTGACAGACAGGACCAATATATAAGCTGTCTAGATTGACAGGACCCTTTCTTAGCTTGACCTTGTTTCCCCACAGGGCCCAACAGAGAAGCGGCGGACAGTAGTATCCTCCCGGTGGCCCCGGAGGAAACAGGGGCCGGGGTACTGTCGGGCTGGAGCTAAAAATACCAGCGGTGCGTTTGAGTCACACGGTAGCCTGGGCTTCCTGTTTTCACTCTCCCACGTTTACTTCCCAGAGAGATAGAGGGGGACAGAGAGGAGGCGGTGGGGTGAGACTGGGGGACCTGATGCCTTCACTGATATCCAGAAACACATGCTCACTTACTGATTTTGATTCCCACAGAATAGGGAATGTGTGGCTGAAGGCATGACGGCATTGTAGGTAACAAACATTGCAGTAAAAACATAGCCGCTATTAAGGATACCATCTATTTTGATAACTTGCTAACCATAAACCTTAAGACCAAATTATACTTAAGTTTGAATGCGTGTGTGTATAGACGAACGCGGACTTTCAAAGTATCCTCCATTTTGATAGCTTATGCAAACACAGGTGATCGACCCACGCGCACTAGAAAGTTTTATTCTTGTCCAGTCTGCGCTATTTCTCTCCAGAAGTTATGAGTGATATAAATGTCTTTGTAAACGTTTAAACTTGAGGTTTGTGTGTTGTGTGTATCTCTTAACCTCCTCACACATGTACTAGTCATTGCTGGCATCTATTTGTTGCAGTGTCTCCAGTAGTTTGATGCTGTTGTTGTTGTTCTGTTTCTTCAGTTTCAAGGCAGACTGTACAGTACGCACATATGCTGATGATGAAAATTACATCATGCGAACTGTAGATTTACCCTAGCATACGGTAAACGGATTACATAATCAGATTCCAAAAAATTAAGTATGCGTAATTACATTATATTACATTTTAAAGTGCTTATAATCAGATTACAGTTACTTTTTATGGATAACATGATTACATATTATTCACACAATGGCAGCAAATTAATTATAATTGATTGATTTTCCCTAATTTTTTCTCTCTTTTAAAGTTTCCTTTCTAAAAATCCTACTACATCATACCATTTAGCTTTGAAAACTTTGTTAAAATTATAATATATAATTATAATAGGAAGTTAGGTAAAAAGTATTCTAAAAAGTAGTCAGACAAAAAATCATCCCAATCATGGCGAAGTTCTTTTCCGTTCTTCACTTTGGGGTAAAAAGAAGTTTGAAATACCTGAGCAGTGGTTTACTGTTAGCAAACATGCCGACACTGCTGAGAGCGGCATTTAGATGAATATGTAAATATGTGCTGAGCACTTTCCTCTTAATAACAAAATAAATGCCAAGTTCTTTCATGAAACTCTTGATAGGCTGATAGGTTGTCAAAACTGATGATATTCACAGCATTAAACTACTTGGCACAAGCTGATTGGTTCATGTTGCACATGCAGCCAATGAGCTTGCTGCTTTACATTTAAATGGCTGGTTGGCATAGAGCATTTCATAGTGTGCTTTCAGAGTTCCTCTGAAACCCTTCCCCAGCTCCACCTGTATAGATCTACTACAGGTTATTTTATATATGCAACTTGTGCATCAGCAGTATGTCTTAAATACTCACAGCACCATATCGGCATATGTATTGACAGTAGCACGTTCCTGTACTTGCTTTGCAGCAGCAATTCAACCACGTACAGTAGCAGATCTATTCCTTCAAGACCAAATACATTAACATTGTCATATCATTACCATGCTAAAATCTTCAGAGAGTTGTCATGATTGAAATACAGTTAAGTTATGCTGTGATTACCTGCCAAGTGACACAAACCTCTTACACCTCTAATTAGGTGCTCAATTGTCGATTCTGAGACAGACAGAACAGCTGCAACCCTGGGAGGTGATAAAAGGGAGGAACAAGTTCACATTCCGTAAATAACAAAACTTAGAAAAGTCCCCACAGACTGAAAAGGAGAAAAAACTGAATGCTTAAGAGAAGTGCTTTTGTTAATGTGTGTATACTAAGTCAATTTCTAAGGGCAGCATCTAATTGAAACAGATGAATGAGAGGTGGTAGGTCATATAGTGGTCTCAAAAGCATGACTCGAGTTTACACTCATTTGATGTCTGACTTCGTTTGCTCTTTAAGTAAGTTCACGCTAATGTAATAGTGTCTTGAAGGGATGCAGTGCAAGAATGGCCACTGATGCTTGACGCTCTTTCAGCGGTCAAAGTGTACTGTTTGAACAGTAATGAAGAGTCACAAGAGAGATGGAGAGACAGAATGCACGCCAGGAATGCTTTTAAATGTAGGTCTCTGATTTGAAATAGTGCTGTCATGACTTGAAATATCAGCTAATGCACATACCAAAGCTTGTAAACACAAGCACACACTGGCACACAAACCTTGTACAACAATAAACATTCTTGTGTAGAAAATAGTCAATAGTCTGTTGTGGATAGGTAAATTATGTTTATGGGTGAATCTCACAAAATAATCTAGGCCATATTTAACCCCAAAATATATATATTTTTTTACATCTTTAAAGTATTGTAAAAAAAAATTTGTACAAAAAAAAAAACATTTTAATGAGTAAATTAAACACAACTACATATACTAGCATTATAATTGTAATTTTATTTTTCATTTTATTATAATTATATTTTTAAAATTATGTTCAATAATATGTTTGTGTGTGTATGCAATATGGTAATGAGGTATTAAAAATGCTTAAAGGCATAGTTCACCCAAAAATAAAAATTAGCTGAAAATGTATTCACCCTGATGTCATCCAAGATGTAGATGAGATTGTTTGTTCATGGGAACAAATTTGGAGAATCCTCTGCAGTGAATGGGTGCCGTCAGAATGAGAGTCCAAACAGCTGATAAAAACATCACAATAATCCACAAGTAATCCGTTTGACTCAGTCCATCAGTTAACATCTTGTAAAGTGAAAAGCTGAGTGTTTGTTAGAAACAAATCCATTATTAAGGCATTTTAACATTAAACTGTCATTTCTGGCCAAAATACGAGTCCATAATCCATAATAATGCTTCCTCCAATGAAAAAAGGACTGCTGTCCTCTCACATCAAAATTCACTGGCATATTTGTTTAGAACTGTTTTGGACTGTTTTTCGCTTGTAAACGGTGCTTGATCTGTGCATATTTCTCTCCTGATTCAGACAAGATGACATTTTCAATGGAGGCATTATTATGGATAAAGGGCTCGTATTTTAGCCAGATTAAAAATATCTTAATGATGGATTTGTTTCTTATAAACACACAGCTTTTCACTTCAAGACATTAACTGATGGACTGGAGTGGTGTGGATTTATTGTGGATTATTTTGATGTTTTTATGAGTTATTTGGACTCTCATTCTGACAGCACCCATTCACTGCAGAGGATCCATTGGTAATATAATGCTAAATTTCTCTCAGTCTGTTCCGGAACAAACTCATCTACATCTTGGATGGCATGACATTTTCAACAAAGTTTCATTTCTGGGTGAACTATTCCTTAAAAAAAATGCCATGATGCAAATTATCTAGTTGATATGACCCTGGACTCTGTGTGTTTTTCCCTCTCCATGTGCTCCATGACCCAGTTTTCCCTCATGTTCAATTATGATCATTTGTTCCAGGTGTTCCCAGTTAATTTCCTTGATTAGTCCCATTACTTTAGCCCTGTGTTTTACTAAGTCTGGCGTCTGGTATTGAATGTTCGTCTTACCCCGCTACGTGTGTGTTCCTGGTTCCCTTGGATGTTAATTAAAGTCAGTTTGTTAGAAGTCTACTCCACGTCTCCTCGTTCCTCGCTTCGTGCTCCTACACAGTAGCGATCATGACAGAATACCAGACCCAATGTCTTCCCTCCGTTTTTGTTTCCACGTTTCACCCAGTGTTTTTTGTTTCTGTTGTGTCCATGGATCCCCTCGCCCGCCCTGAATACCTCCTCCTCCTGCTGGAGCAGGGGGAAAGTCCACTCGCTCCGCTGGGCTCCCTCGTCCCTCCGGCTCCGCCTTGGTCTGGCATCAACCATCCTGCGCCTCGGGACTCCACTCCTCCGGCTGCACCTTGTCCCTTCGTCCCTCCGGCTCCATCAGGCTCCTTCATGCCTTCGGCTCCTCCTCAGTCCTCTGTCACTCTGGCTCCAACGCGGCCATTCGGATCTACGCCTCCGTGTCAGCGCCATCTCCTCCGCCTTGGCCCTCCGGATCCTCCCCGTCGCCCTGGCTCATCGGCTCTCCGTCTCGGGCTCCTCAGCCGTTGGTCGGCTCCCAGGAGTCATCGGCCCTTCCACCTCCATGGCTCCTCCATCCGTCGGCTCCACCGTGGGCTGCCATCATGGATGTGGCCTGGGTCCTGCTAAGCCCCTCCTGCTCCAAGTCCTTCCTGTTGCCTCCCTGGCTCCTCCCTCCATCGTCACCTCCCTGGACTCTGTCTGCCAGCCCCCTCCCGGGTGTCCGTCCACCTCCAGAGCCTCCTCCCAAGTTCCTTGATTAGTCCCATTACTTTAGCCCTGTGTTTTTGTTTTTTTAAGGCGATATTGGCGTTATTTTAGAACGTTTCCCCTTACTGTTTCCATGGCGACTCGTCATGCTTGTCACGTGACACACCGCAGCCACAATAATACTGTATGACAGATGGATCGCTTTTATTTCGCTTTTCATTTTTTATTTAAAATATTCACAAACTTGCATACCATGTCATGAACAATCTGATATTCCGATTCACAAATATGTGTAAATGAGTGTGTTTTGTTGTTTAAAAACCTTTCTAAATGATCTTGATCGTGATCTGTAATGTGAGATGGGCGCCGCCATGTTTGTTCGCGCTGCAGTTCAGAGAGTCCTGTCAGTCGGATTTGCAGCACTCGTGAATTCATCAATTTCTCCCGAAATATAAGTAATAAGTGGCTGGTGAACTGGGTGAAGAATAGAGTGAACTTTATAGTTACTTACACTATGTGTATCTGATATGAATAAAACATCGGCAAATTAAATTTGAATGGATTGTTATTGTTGCTTCCATAGACATATGTGTGTATTTTACAAACTCTAAATGTATTGTTTTACTAGTACTTATGTGTATTTAAATGTCTGAAACCTAAAATAAACATTATGTGGTTAAAATCACTGCATAGTTGTGATAATATGACAAGCGCAGTGCACTTCTCTCTCTGGCTCAGCGCCAGCTAAAGCGTGAAAGCACAGTTTGAATTTGGCAGTTATGTGACCAAAGTCACCGAACGTTCTAAGTCCCATATGTGGGACCATACCGCTCAAAGGGTTAATTAAAGTCAGTTTGTTAGAAGTCTACTCCACGTCTCCTCATTCCTCGCTCCATGCTCCTACACAGTAGCGATCGTGACACTAATCTAGTCTTTCGAAATTCTTATTATTCTCATTAAAAAAAATCATCTTTTGATTTATGAGGAAAAATATGATCCATCCTTGACCATTCATTCTGTCACCAAAGGTTGAGTTAGAATAGTTTGCGAGAGTGCGTATAAAACTGTGGAAGTATATGAGTCTGTATTAACATTATTTCAGACATTTAACCAAAAACTCATTCAAAAAATCCCTTGACTTAAGGATGATGGAAACAGAAGTTTTAAAATGCTAACTCATTTCCAGATTTTGGCCTACAAATATACGTCATAGTATTAATATAATATTTAAAAAATTAAATATTAGTTATTTGTTGCTTGCAAAAAAAATTTATGTTAAAATTCTTGGTTAACTTTGAAGGGTTGTCAATGGATTGACATTTTGTGCTATTTATTATTTTCTTTTGTGCATTATTTAATTATTTTATTGTCTACAGTCTGCAGGCAGCATGCATACAGTCAACGGCACATCATGCGGTTTATCTCGGTGGGCAGGACTGGCACAACTGCAACTGAACAATCTTTGTGGGCACCTGTACAAATTTCAGTGTCCATCTGTTAGCTGTAGTGCACAGCTTTGTGGATGACCCAGTGGAAATAGACAATTCTCAAAGCTCATTAGCAAATATGAGGATTTTTGAAAGTGGTACAGGAAGCAACCCAACAACACAGCACTTATGCTGCCTTCACATCCTCTTGGGAAGATCTCACTTTTGTGATGTGCTTTCAAGGCGATTTTGGTTGGAATAAAATGAATATGTTGGTCAATGACGTATTCACTTATTGGCAAAGACAGGAAGCTTTTGTAACCCTAATGCAACAGCATGAAGAGCAAATGATGTGCATTAGGTGTTTAATCAATGCTTTATGTTTTGGGTGTTTTATCATTTCCGTGCTGCTACACACAAGTATATGGGAAATGTTAGTAGTTTTGTCTCCTGTCTTTTCATTAACCTGCTAAATATGAAAATATGTATGCAAGCTTTTTAGATCTTCGTAATCAACAGTACATATTTACATTTATTCCCTGGGCAGACCAACTTGGAAAGTCAGGAGTCTCAGGGCTCAAAAGATAGTGTGGTGGCGTTCATGTACGTTCATCTCGTAATTACGATTATTCATGACTTGACAGCATTAAACCTGTTTATTACCCAATAGAAACACAAATATTTCAGCCGTCGTTATGATCGATGCTAAAGGCCCTGAAACAAACACTGTGGACATTTAGTTGCTGCGTAAATACATTTCGTATTTAGAGACTTGGAAATGAAAATATTTAGTTATCTCAGAGACATTATTTCTCTTTGTCCAGGTCTAGTCTCAATTAGCTTGAGGGATCTGGTGTACGTCACCCCTCACATGAGCACACACTCCGTGAGCGGCTAAACACACTGTCATCTGAGAGATAAAACACAACATAGCTCTGCGTTCTGCCTGAACAGCTGTCCTTGCTCACCTGCTCTTTCTTTCTCTCTTTTCATCTTTCCTTTTCGTATACCAGTTCTTTCCTCACGTCACGTCTACACAACAGTGATACATTCAGAGTTTGTTCGTTTGCAAAAATAAATATCCTAATAGTGCTCCCTGTCTGCCATTGGTCAGCAAAATAGATAGTCCTGCCCCGAAACCGTTGAGCCAATATTGCTGTATTATACATATAAAGTTTTTTTAATGTAGGAAAAATTATATTTAAGTGTGATATTTTTGAATATGAAGGCTTGTAGAGCTGGAGAGAAGAGATCAGGTTAGGTACACGGTCAGAGGTTGTGTGTCTAGGGTTGAGGCCAAAGTGACCATTCCTCCAGCTGTCTCTTTATCAATGATTGATAGAGATGAAATAAACATCCTCTTTTTTTTTTTTAGTTTGTCCATTATCAGCTCACATGTACAAACACACAAACAGAGTACTGTAATCTTAAAAAAGTATATTTCTAAAAAAAAAACTGTACCTGCAGGCAATATATTTTAATTAATTAAAAGGCCACTAAAGTTTACTTTAAGAGAGTTGACTTTCATGACTGTTTCTTTAGTACACTAAATGTACTTTGTAATAATGTCAAAAGATTTAAGTAAATTTCCGTATGATTTAATAATCTTCTCATGTTTTAAAGAAGTACACTTACTTTGAAGTGTTGACTAACATTATATAAAGCGCATATAAAGTACTTGATTATACTTTTAGTTGTAGTGTGATACAGGGGCGTAGCCATCATTTCAGAAGTGAGGGGGACAGAAATGTTATATATATATATATATATATAACATATATAACATTTCTGTCCCCCCCCCTTCTGAAATGATGGCTACGCCCCTGTATCACACTACAACTAAAAGTATAATCAAGTACTTTATATGCGCTTTATATAATGTTAGTCAACACTTCAAAGTAAGTGTACTTCTTTAAAACATGAGAAGATTATTAAATCATACGGAAATTTACTTAAATCTTTTGACATTATTACAAAGTACATTTAGTGTACTAAAGAAACAGTCATGAAAGTCAACTCTCTTAAAGTAAACTTTAGTGGCCTTTTAATTAATTAAAATATATTGCCTGCAGGTACAGTACAAGTCCCCCGCGTCCCCCGCGTAATCTACGCCCCTGGTGTGATAATCAATATTACATAGCTTATGTACCAAATTGCAACTTTATCATTCCAAATGAGTAATTACAAATACATTTAAATACATTACATGACAAATTATGTATTTAATATACATGTAAATACATGTCAAGAAATTACATTTAAATTTAGTTTACTCTACATAAATGATTGTCAGTACATTCAGCAGGACATTTAAATCATATTTCAAAGACAATGGAAGTAAATATCAAATTACATATACATATATATATATATATATATACATATATAGGCCTACATATACATATATACATATATATAACTGCATTTAAAATGAATGTAAACTATGATATATTTTCATTTAAATTCAGAAAACATGCAATTAAGTGTCCGATTGCTCTTTCTGTGTTTCCTGAAACCTTTAATCTCTAATTGTTCCATTTGATGCATATTTTTTCATATATATTGATCATATTTTTACCCCAGAGGAAAATGTTATTGCTCAAATGTTAAACTGTCTAAAATTCCTTAAACGAAATGAAATGAGGCATATGTTGTTAGTATAGCGCTACATAATGCATACATAAACTATTAAATAAAAAATTGATAGCATAAATCATAGTTGAATCATTTGGTTTTGGAAGGCTCTGATATGAAATGTTTGAATTCATATTGAGATCTCTTAACTTTTGATTGCAGACTTTGGTATCTTGGCAAATCTGAACACAATTTGTTGAGATCGCTTCTGAAACTCTAGACATTACTGGGGTCATTTCAGAGGAAGAGAAACAGGTGTTAGAATATTAGAAGTGGGATAAAACAAAACAGGTATCCAGTCAAAACAAAGCAGGGAAATAATTGAACATTATTTCATAGGTTCACTCTTAAAAATAAAGTTTTTTTTTTTATTGGCAAGAACCTTTAACATACATGATGGAAACTTTTCATTGCACAAAAGGTTCTATAGAAGAAAAAGCTTCTTTAGATTATTAACATGTTCTTCACACTATGAAAAAAAATGTTTCTTTTAAGAACTGTTCACAAAAGGGTCCACAAAAATGGTTATTCTAAAAACACCCTTTTGGGACCTTTATGTTTTACAGTGTATATTACCTTAATTTTGATTAAAAGAAAATAACTATTAAAGCTTTGCTCATAATATCTGTTTATCTGATCACTTATAGCTCTCCTGGATCTCAAATTGTCCATGCTTGCTTCTTATTTATGAGCAAGCCTGTAATTCCTTGACCTGCAGACATCCCATTTACTCAGACTGATCTAAATGCAAATATTTACTTCCCCAACCTTGTGTACATGTATGCACATAGACACAAATGTGCAAAAACGTCCACACATTATTTCCAGACTTAAACATTCACTCACTCTCTTTTTTTTTGCTACAGCTAGCTGCTATATTTGGTGTGTCGTCGCACCTGCAAGAGCGAGAGCATTCAGAGATCAGCTTCAGCATGACATCACAGGAAGTGGGAGGAAGGGAGAAGGTCACAAGGTCATTTGGGATAACAAACATGTCACTATAGCAAGCATTCGACAGCAGATCCGTAACGCAGCATAGTGACTCGTCTGTCCCACAGGCCCTCAGTGGGAAACACTTAATTTCATCTTCTTCTATAGTCTAGAAAAGACACATCTGTGTTCTCAGTGCCGGTGTCTGTTCAAATGTTTTGTATTAAATGTATTCAAATAGAGCAGTCTGAGACCCCAAACCATTAAATCAGTGCATGAATGTTCTGGAAAGTCTCCAGTGTGGATTTTATAAAATCTTAATTCATTCATCGTCCATCATACTGGGAGTGAAGAAACCCCACAGCAGCCCCAGGGCTTACAAAGACATATTATGCTTGAAAATTTTAAGTTTGATTTGAATATTCATCAGTTCTGCAAACAGCTTTGGCTGGTTGATATGAAATACTTTTGGGAAACTGAAATGACCTGCGGCGTGACATTTATATACTCCCTTTAAAATTACTTTTTTGATGATTTGAGTTTTATGCATGCAGTTTTTATGATCTCATATTAAATGAGAAACTTGGGAATCGAATGTTCATTCTTTTAATTCATTTGTCACAACACAGAATTAATCAAAATAGTAGTGAAGACAAAAAGGTTATTAAAATGGTGAAAAATGTTTTAAAAAGTAACTACAATTTTCTAAATCTTGATGTTAATTAATAAAAATAAAAGCTCATGAATATGTGTCATATACCCTTGTACCAATGTAGAGTAAAAGGACTTTTAGTCAATCAATTTACAATCAATTGATTGATTGACTGATTCATTCATTCATTCATTTAGTTAACAGGTACAAGCGACTTACAAATAGGGCTTGGTAATTTAGCAAAAAATAAAAAATAAATAAATAAATAAAATAAAAATAAAAAAGTGATTTCATTTATTTATTTAGTTAATTAGTTAGCTAGCTAGTAATTCGTTAGTTAGTTTGTTAGTCTGTTTGATATTGCGTATATATATATATATATATATATATATATATATAGTTGTATATATCTTGATAGTTTATTTGCTCTGCAATGGCTTTAAAGGGTGATTTTTTTAACCCATGCCAATCGGGGGAACAAAAATATGATTAAGTACTATAAGTATAAGTACAGTACAATCTAGTTAAAGTAATCATGGCATATTTTCATTTATATGCATCAATACAGTAGTGAAGTCATTAAAAGCAATATTTAGTCACACATTCTTCACTAAAATATTTTATTCTTATTCTTTATATTAAATTAAAAGAGTTTTTCTAAATGTTTTTGAGTGACTTTCACTCAAGGAGCAGGTGCTAAACTGGCTTATAGGCACTTTATTGTCTTTAAGAAAGTCTGTGGCCAAATAAGAAATTAATACTTTTTATTCGGCAAGGATGCATTAGATTAGTCAAAAATGACAGTATAATGTTATATAATGTTACAAAAGATTTCTATTTCAAATAAATGCTGCTCCTTTGAACTTTTTATTCATCAAAGAATCCTTGGAAAAAAATGGTTTTCACAAACATATGAAGCAGCACAACTGGTTTCAACATTGCAAATCAGCATATTAGAATGATTTCTGAAGGATCATGTGACACTGAAGGCTGGAGTAATGATGCTGAAAATTCAGCTTTGACATCACAGAAATAAATTATACTTATTTTAAATGGTTAAAACAATTTACATTTTTATAGAATTTCACAATATTACTGTTTTTACTGTATTTTGCTCAAATAAAGGCAGCCTTGATGAGAATAAGGGACTTCTTACAAATAAATTTAAAAAAGTTAACGCCCCAAACTTTTGAATATTAATGTTCATGTATTCTGCTCACAAACGAACAGTTTTGTCTCATAAAATCTGCTTTCCCTGAAAATGTATGTGGTTTCTAGTGAATATGTGAGAATATCAGCTATTGCAATCAACTGAACCTTGACACTGGCACTTTTGGTTTGGGAGTGTGAATTTTGCGTGTGCGTGTGAGTGCGCTTGCAAGCAGGTGTTTTTTTTGTTTGTTTTTTTTTGCATTGGTGCATCCTGTGTAAAACCTGTGTTGACTGCACTAGCATGATACGGCTTGCCTCTAACCCAACTCCCACACACATCCTCACTGTCTCTCTCTGTCTTTACTCTCATAGCATGTACAAATCTCTCCACTCATCCCCACATCCTCCCTCCATTTCCTGCTTTAATCTGGTTTTGATGGAACAGCCGTTATGCTGTCATTAGCTGCTGAGAGGAGAACTGGGCCTAATATCAGTCATTTCAGCCTCGGCACAAGCCTCACAGGGCTCATGTTAACATCGAGACTGTGATGTTTCCTCTGCTGGTGCCACATACTCAGCATTTATTCGGCTAATCTTGACCATGTGTGCTTGTTTATTTCCATTAAGATAAGTAAGACTTTCACAGGTGGTGTGCAAACCTAATGAATGGGGAAATCACACACAAATTTAATCAATATAGTATGCACATGAATGTCTTTTTTTAGGGGACAATAGCTTTGAATACATATATATATATACACACACACACACACATATACAGTATATATATATTACAGAATTATATCAGAATTTGACACCATGTGACAGCTTGTGCATTTTTTGTTTTATTTGTTGTTGTTGTGTGGAAAAAAGCAGCTTTGACATTTTGATAATATATTCTTTGATAATATATTCTTATGTTCCACTGGAAAAAGTCAAACGGTTTTGAGGTTCACTTGAGGGTGGTAAAATGATGACTGAATCTTTAGAGAAAAAACATTTTTAGACAAAAACTTTACAAACAAATGGTCGCAATTATCATTATTATTTATAATGATTTTTATTTTATTTTATTTTTTCTGGCATGTGGCAAAATCCACATTGCTCAATGGGCATGTGAAATATTGTAACATTAATCAGATTATCTATCATCATATATTAAACACTGACATGTTAGCCAAAACGAATGTTTTTCTTAATTATCTATTTAGTAATAAACTAATAAAACATATTTATGTACAATTTGACATATATACAACTTTATCAATTACTTTACAATTACGAGGAGTTTAGTAATTTATATGATGTGTAAACAAAAGTCATTTTCTTTTTAAAATCAGAAACTTTTTTTATTCTTATTTAAAAAAGTTTTGCACTTTTGCTCTTTATTTTGAAATGTGTCATTCTAGTACTGCTAATATTGTTGTATTCTTTGTGATAAATTGCCTGTTTTTCCTTATTTGTAAGCTTTGAATAAGCTTCTGGCAAATGATTGTTAGAGAATTTAATGCATATTACTGTTTAAAAGAGTCACTTTTGCATAGAATGTGTTTACTATAGAATTTATGCATTAACTTGACTTTTAAAAGATAGCATTAAGTGCATTAAGTACAGAGGCCAGTCAAGATTATTAAATATGTTCTTTTGCTCTGTTGCTAAAACTCATTTTTGTATGATGGTCCTTGCAGATAGACTTGGAGCCAGAGGGAAAGGTTTATGTCATTATCAACTTGTCTGGATCATCCAGTGAAGGTAAGACATCCTTGTAAACTTTCTGTGATTGCATTACATGTCATTTAAAGACTGCATGAATCATGTCCCTGTGTAACCATTTTACCCAATATAAGATTTCTCAGAAATACAGACGTCCTGTGCCGCCTGATACAGTAAATACACGGTTAATGTTTAATATAAAAAAGTATAAGTGAAGAGTGGCCAAAATGGTGTCTCATACTCAGAATTTGTGCTCTGTATTCAACCCATCCAAGTGCACACACACACACACACACACCCGGAGCAGTGGGCAGCCATATTGCTGTGGCACCCAGGGAGCAGTTGGGGGTTCAGTGCCTTGCTCAAGGGTCTCACTTCAGTTGTGGTATTGAGGGTGGAAGAGAGCACTGGTTATACACTCCCCCCACCTACAATTCCTGCCGGACCTGAGACTCGAACCCGCAACCTTCAGGTTACAATTCCAACTCTCTAACCATTATGCCTTGACTGCCCACATATAAGTGTTCAGTGATGGCACTGAATGTGGCATCAGGCCTTCGAGATACATTTATTTGAAATAAAATGAACACAACGAACACTTAAAGCTGAAAATACCATAGTTCTGCTACCATACGCCACTGCTTGAAATGCAGACAGACTTATCAAGTCTGTGCAGCTGCTCTTTTTGGAAGTCATATGAAGATTTGCAACTTACTGATCTTGATGTTGCCTCCAATGTGGCTGTAAATAGAAAAAAAAAAAAAACTCACTGTGGTGCATGGTCATTGGACCCAGATCCTGCGTGGCCTAATTCCACCCAGATAACCTCCCAGATGTTCCTCTTTCATTGACACTCCCTACGGCCCAACTCCCATCAGACCCCTGCCTTTCCTGGATGCACATCAGAGATGGCCCAGTTCAGGAGCTCCTTCATCCTCTTGGCTCCATTCCTGCTCCTGGAGGCAGAACATATGATCGCTTGTCTCTCATGCTGATCTAGATGCTGCATAGCAAACACCTTGTTTCTACACAGACCTTGTGTCTACACCATCAGTGGTGGAATGGCGCCATTTGCAAAATTGTTATCCAGGAATTTCTCAAGGAGTATTTCCTCGAAAAATGGCAAGCAATGGTCATACACTGGGATGGCATAGGTTGGGTTTTGGTCGGTGATCCCCGAGATGAGATGCCACCAAGCATCTTAGCTTAGCCTGAGGAGCTGTAATAATAAACCTGGAGAGAACTATCCGTGAGCATTCCCATTCAATGGCAGTAGAGTTAAGGCTGCACTGTGCCTGCTCAAAATTCAGTGTCAAGCCACAAGGCCGCATCAAAGCCAGAATAAATTATGCCTGCTCAGACCCACGTCCCCAGCTAACAGGGAATGTTCTCACAACTTTCACCAACATTTTTTAAAAAGTTATATAAATGTTAGTACAAAACGTTCTTAAAGTAACATTCTTATAACTTTATAGCTATAACTTTAACGTTCTTATAACATTAATATTTGACATACTTTCTCATAATGCAGAGAGAAAAAGTTCTGAAATGAACATTCTCTGAATCTTATTTGTACTTATTACACGGCTCTGTGGAATACTTGATTCTGATTGGTCAGTTGCGACATTCCTAGGTATGTTATCCCTCGATAACAACCGGCAAAAACTAATAACACAGGCTCATCCGGGTAACTGAAGTCGGAGCTATACTCTTGCCAGGAACAATTTTTTCTTGGTGGAAGCTTTGCGTTTGTTTAGCTAATAAAATATTAAAACTCGATTCAAAATTGTTTACAGTTATTTAATTATGTCATCCTGGTATCGTGGACTCACTCTCTCGTTTCATACAAACGCAGCTGCTGCCATTTTGCTACGATTGTTTTGTACGCTTTAATGGATTATAAGATAACTAACAAACTGGTACAATTTTTAATCTTTTATCACCATAATTATTTATGTGGTGAAATGTTGTGTAAAAAGTGGTTTGACTGCACCGTATCCCTTAAATGTCCGTCTAGTTTGAACTTGCCGCTTAAAAAACATTATATTTTGGTTAAAAATAAAGTTAGTAGAATGTTGTAAGAAACCTGGACATTTCAACATTTTAGAAACATTTCAAAACAATATTCCCACAATGTTTTTATAACCTAAATACATTACCTTGGTCAGCCCCTAGTATTAAAGTATCCAGTTGCAATAGCAAAATAAATGCATTTTAGCCACCTCGGAGCAGTATTAAACAGTCTGTTAAAAGACACCTACATGCCAGTTTAGAAGCACTTCTGTGCCACTTTTGCAGTGTAAATTTGGTAATGGTTAAATTAAACAGTTCTGTACCAATACCAGTGAAAATCCACGGTTCTCTGTACCAATTTCGGTACCAAAGCAAAACACAAAAACATGCTAAAAAATTTGACTATACATTCATTTAATCCAAACTGTGTACATATTTAATTTTAAAGGGCTTTTAAAGCCTTCTAGAGTTATTCAGCCAAGAATAACAACTAACTAAGTTAGCTAAAAAAAAAAAAGCTTTTCTGACTGATATGACACAAACAATGTTAACCATTTGTACATTCTCTAACATGCATATTTTAGATCACACAATTCACAATTCACAGATTCACTGGTGTGTAAAAATAGTAAATATCATCATGTCCTCCTGTTTTTTTTTACCCTAATAAAAGTTATAGGAGCATTAAATAGTTAATAAAGAAACTTCATTCTAATGCTCATTATATTAGCGTTAGCCGC